>NC_072735.1:151598628-151675279 GCF_026930045.1 Uloborus diversus
AGACTGCGCCAGTGAAATTTTTAGGGGGGGGGTGTTTTGAGGGGTATTTTTCACTTTTTTGGAGGGAGCTCTCGCTTTTTAGGGGGGTCTTTGCGACATTTGGGGGGGGGGTGACCCTTGCCCTTAGGCACCCCTGTCTTAGTATATGTGGTTCAGCCCTAAGGAAAAAAAGATTAAAACATTTTAGTTTCATAATTTTGTTGTAGAAAAGCAGACTAACCCCAAATCACATCCCTCTTTCCATAGGCGGTTCGTACGGAGGTGCAAACTGCCGTCTCATTTTCAATAGTAAAGGAGCTTTGCCGCACCACTTTTCTAAGTTCCTTTCCTTTCTTTCTCTCACTTCAAAACCAACGATTAATTAAAAAATAAATAAATTGATCGATTTACATGTGCAAAGAAAGGAGAATTTATTTAACAAGTGTGTGTGTTTTGTATTTTTCTCTTGTTATTATTTCATAAAAATTAAAAGGAAACTTTGAATGTGGGGAAGGAAGGAGTCTACTTGTGGCTCCATTTTTGAGATCATGTCCCGAATGATTTAAAGTACGTCATTCAATCAAAATGTCATTAAAATTCAGTTGCCCACTTTTTATTTTTTCAAAAAAAAAAAAAGGTGCACCGCCCACATAACTTGTCCCTCCCCGAACCTTCTTTGACCCCCCTCCCCTCCCGCCCTGTTTTTAATGCAGCCGCCAATGCCTCTTCTTATGCTTTTAAGAATAAGATAGTAATGCTTTTTCTGAAGGCCCGAGCTTCAAAGAGAAGGTTGACTGAATTTATGTCCGGTTTCATTTTCTACTGTGGTAAGGATATTTCACGAACAATTAATTCGAACCTCTGCTCCGTTAAAAATAACCTTGGAACATATCTTGCGATAAGATTTAGAATTCTTTACTGAAACGTGATCTTAGTTTATATTATTAAATGATCTATCAGCATTTTAAAAGTTGCATCATGAGTTTAACCGCTTCACAGAAAATCCGATTGGAGATATTTTGAAGTTACACTTCTTTAGAGTGAGTGTGAGGTAGTGTCCAAAAAGACACATAAAAACTAAGCAAACGTAACTCTGTTAGTCTCTAAGGGGCCCCCAAAAATGAATTGCGTCAAGCTCATGAATATGTAAAACCACCACTGACGCGAGGAAGGTATAGTTTCCATTATAAAACGGAAGCGATGCTA
This sequence comes from Uloborus diversus, assembly GCF_026930045.1. NCBI lineage: Eukaryota > Metazoa > Arthropoda > Arachnida > Araneae > Uloboridae > Uloborus > Uloborus diversus. The sequence continues at coordinate 151,599,814 of NC_072735.1, forward strand.
TGAATTGATGTCAGAAATAAAATGCCAAATGCACATGGCGATATTGATTGGCCTCCAAATCCAGACATGGGAGGGGGGGCTGCTTCGCACACCTCTAGCGTGATTTCTATCGAAATTCTCGGTTCGAACTGTTTTTCCTGTAACGCTTGGCATCAAACTAGGATGCCTAGGTACTAAAATGTTCCTTTCATCGTTCTAAAGTACTTTTCTATTGTTTTCATCTTTACTTTATGCATTTCCCTTTTGTACTAACAGAGTGGAGTAGTGGTTTGGCTTTGGCCTCTCATTCCCAACGGAACGAGTTCAAACCCGACTCTAGTCGGTGGATTTTAAAGATACAGAAAATCCTCAGCTTTAATGTCGCATGATTAATGTGGCCCTTGAGCTTGAATAATTTCGGCAAAATTAAGATTGATCCAAATTTAATTTTCCCCCCTATGGGGGAAAACCCCCTCCCAAGTAAGTTTTCAACAGAAAATCCGTGAAATGGACTGTTTACATCTATTAAAAGCAATGACTGAATTTTTGGAATTTTCAAGAAATACAAAGAGGTAAATCTCTAGATTAGCGATCGCCAGTCACCAACAGACAACCATTTCATTGAAAAAGGCAAAACTCAAGACTTAATGGCAAAAAGTAGCCACCATTTGTTTCTTTGTTTGTAAACATTCATATCGTATATTGTGCTGCGACAACACGCTTCCGATCCTGAGATGTTCAGCGCATCAGTTGACTCCACCTTAGCAACGTAAATCGGAGATTTCCCCCATTGAGGTTATTTATTTTTTGCGCTGAATATATATATGTTTTTGAATGGCTACCATACCAAACGTCAAAAGTGGCTACCATTTATTAAAATCTGGTAGTCAGTGGCCACTATTCAGAATTCCTAGTCTAGAGCTTTACAAAAAGGCCTAAATTTAAATTTTAGGTCACAAAATTGCTCTTTTCTACACGTTGAGAGTAATTTTTTATATTTTTTTTATTTAACTCGAATTGTTGAAAATGCGTCACTTGACACAACTTTTATTCTCGCGGTAGACCGTGCAACACCGGGCAGCGCAGCTAGTCATTAACAAGAATAGTGAAGGACACTGCTGAAAGTAGTGTTCAGCTACTTCAAGAATCTAACAGAATTGAAAAAATAATAATGTGGATAAGCAGTTTCTTTTACAAGTTGTTGAAGAAAATCGAAATGTCATCCCTACTGAGACAACAAAAAGTCTCAAAAACAAAAATATATAACGAAGCTGAAACTGTAAATTCAGTTAGAAAATATCGTAAGTATAAAAATTACATTTGATGAGCTTAAATAGTTTGACTTCAATTAAAAACTTCTAGAAAATTCGCGTACGATATGAAATACTAAAAAATCACCAAAACTTGTCAACTATTTGAGCTATGAGTGCCATATCTTTATATGAGTACAAAAACTGGGGGTGTTCTGATCTGTAGGGAAAAAAAGAAAAAAAAAAGAATTTTTTTAAACAGAGGTTTGTGAACTACCCTGTTGTAGGTATACAAGTAATATTTATGAAATTAATATACTGCTTACATCAACATAAATAATAGCTCTTTAATGACATCTTTTGGCTCATATTAAATATGTACAAAAAACTGAATACTAATATTCAAACATTAATACAGACAGATGATTAAAAACAACCGAGAAAAAATCCTTTGAAAATTAGATCTCGTAGAAGTCTTATTCTGTGCAATTACTAACAAACTTTCATGAAATTCCATAAGCCTTATTCATATAGTAACACAAATCTGAATTAACACAATGTCTTCAAGGCATAAATATCGAATTGTTTATTCAGGCTCTTTTGCAAGCTTTTCTTCCTTGCATCAATTCAGCGGACTAAATACACCTGTTTCATGTACAAATATCATAAAAGTTCTCTGAACGTTCATCTCAACGTTTTCTAAGAACATCTGTGTATCAGTTGACAAACTTGAAATTATTTCTTCACGCCTGGTGTGCAAAACTTGTGCACCCAGGGTTAAAAAATTATTATAGGTTGACATGAAGTTAAAGCCGAATTTTCGTTAATGAAGAATGAAAATGCGTACTAGCACAAAATAAAAGAACGCTGATGCAATGTGCAGTTTCAAGAAGAAAAAAAGAAGCCTTTTATCGTAAAGAGTTGCTCCCAGGAACCGGAATTACTGGAGCCTTAACCCCAACTAAATTATTGTCAAATAGAGGGGGGGGGATTATGCAGATGACAAGTCCTTTATTATTCCACAAAAAGTGAATTAAATTCTTGTTTATTTATGAAAACGATTTATTTTCAATTTAAAATATTTGACAACTTACTGATATCTACCTCAGAGCCTGAGGGTCGTAAGCTCAAAATTGCGATTTTCCGCTTTTTTTTTTTTTTGAGCACTGTATGTAGATCCTACTCCGCATTGAGCCATGTGGGCGTAATTCTTTTAAAAAAAAATACAGTTGTACCAGTTTTAAAAGAGCTCGTCCCATCTTTGCATGCGCCTGTGACAAACGTTTTCCCTTTTTAGTAGCGATAGCGATTGTGTGAATTACGTTAGTCTAGTTCTGAGGTACAGGTATATGAAGAGAATTTTTGTAATCCAATTCCAAATAAATATTCAAATCTTGCGCAGAGCATAAAACATTATTGAAATATTTATTAAATATTATTTTTTGAGCTTCTTTTCCTTCAAAATTATTAGTTAATTCATGGGAGTCATAATTGGTTATGTCACTTCAAGTATACAATATGAAAACATTTGATATTTTATCCCGAATGGAAAACTCTATTATTCAAAGAACGTTTTGTCGATGCATTGGAAGTTGGAATTACGAGAAATACAATTTAAATTACCCCAACATTTGAACATTTCGAATAAAGTCCTCATTATATGGTTTCATATGCTGATGTGGAATTTAATTATATGAATATATTAATTTAAGTACTATTTTCGTAAGCCTTTGTTTTTAATGCGTGGACCCACGCTACGACAGGACTCTAGCATGTAAATTCTGGAAATAGATTCTGTAAAAGTTGTTTTGTTGCTAATGCAGTATCGATGCGGGGAAAACAGCGTGCAGTAGCATTAAAAGGGAACGCTATCGCTCTTGGAGGGGAATAGGCACCCCTGCAACGAAAACGAGCTACTTTGTGAAAACTGTTCAGTTGAAAAAGGGAAAGATTTCGACAACCCATAGAAATGAAACTATCTCTATCTTTTATTCTTTATTATTATTATAATATATTATATTTACTAATAATAAAGCTGAAAGTCTCTCTGTTCGGAGGATGTCTTGATGTCTGTGACGCGCATAGCGCGACCGTTCGGCCGATTTTCATGAAATTTGGCACAAAGTTAGTTTGTAGCATGGGGGTGTGCACCTCGAAGCGATTTTTCGAAAATTCGATGTGGCTCTTTTTCTATTCCAATTTTAAGAACAAAATTATCATAAGATGGACGAGTAAATTACGAAATTATCATAACGTGGAACCGTAACATGGGCACAAGCCAATTGGCGAGAAAATTCACCACACATTATTTGTAAGTGTACAGGCGAACCAAAAGACCTTTTAATTTTTCTATTACGGGCAAAGCCGTGCGGGTACCACTAGTATAAAATATAGCTGCTACCTTTGTTAATGTCGGCGATTTTCAACCGCTGGTCCGCCAGACCGACACCGGCCCTTGGAGGTTTTTCCCCCAATCCCGTTAAAAAGCTTTTCGTTGTTGAATTGAAAACAAATAAACAAACAAAATAAAATAAAAATAATATAATAATAACATTTTATTTCATATCTTTTCCCCTAAGTGTATATTGCTCAAATTGTAGATCCTCCAACTGTTATTAATGACGAAAATAGTTATAATTTATTCAAAACAAACAGTTCATTCGCATACAAATTCTGATAAATGGTTTTTTTTCAGTCGTTAAAATATTCATCGGCTCTGAATCGCAATGAGATTCTACAGAATAATTAAAAAAAAAAAAAGAAAGAGGGAGAAAATAGATAACTGTCACAGCTGGTATGTTCAATTTCGCAATTCACCCAGTAGTTTCAAAACCAGACTAAACGCAGCATACGTGTTGGTCATAATGCGCAATAATAGGAACACGTGACGAAGCAGAACGACGCACGAGGGAAGGCTTTTTCGATTTAACAGCTGTCTCAAGATGACGTAAACAACCTGTGAATTGAAGGGCATCTACCTAGATAACATTCATATTCTGTTAGGTTTCTTTTGGCACTCAGCCATCAGATCAAGCGATATTAAATTTTCGTCTGAATGAAGGTGCTCCTAATTTGATAAGATATACCGTTTCTATATATCCGATATGTTTTTCATAGCACTTCGAGGAACACAATAAGGAAAATTCGATGTGATAACATTTTTTAAACTGTTGAAAGCTTAAACAAAAAACGACTCTGAAAGCATTTAATTATTTAGTTTGAAAATTCAAGAAGGCAGTTTTGTAATTGTTTTAGCATTGTTGCTGTAGGAGCCAGTGGCGGCGATTCGGGAGAGGGGGGGGGGGCTGCCCCCGCACTTTTTTCATCATCAAAGATCGTCTAAACGTTCAGATTTTAATTTCAAAACATTCTGAGTGAGATTACTCAAGCATTGACATCACCAAATATTTTTTTAAATTTCAGTTTTAAATTTTTAATTTTGAAAAATTTTCGCAGAAAATCCCCAAACGCACTCCCTTTTTCCTTTAAATTCAATTCAAAGATGACCTAAATTTGCGTTATAAAGACTCCAGTATGAGGGGAATAAGTTCAAGATGAAAATCCTCCTAGTTAGCGTAAAACTGCGTTTTTAAGACGACAATTTAGAAAAAAATAAATAAAATCCGGAGATTTTTTGCTGAAGTCCCCAAAGGAAGTTCAAGACTAAGTTCTTAGGATTTCATTAGTTCAAAAAAAAAAAAAAATACTGGGCGAACCTCCGAACCCTTTCGTTCCTCCTTAAGTCAAAAAAAAAAAAAAAAAAAAAGAGTCTGAAATAAGGTTTTAAGAGACGTTTAAAAAACGCTTTAAACTATGCAAAATTTCTGGGAGAGAACCCCAAACCCATTGTTCTAAGTTAGCTAAAGATGGCTTTAATTTGTGTCTTTAAGACGTCAGGTTAAGATTTTTTTCACGCGAAGAACTTTCCTTACCCTTACATTACCAAAGTCCTTACTTCCTCGTTTTTTTTTATATAAAAATTATTATTATTAATCAGGGTTCGCCAAATATATCAGTCGATATATATCACGATATATATCATGATATATATCCGATATTTATTTTGAAAATGTCACGATATTTTGATATTTTCCATATTTATTTTTTCAACTACGGTATTTTCAATATGAAAAGTATATTAATCATAGTAAAATTGTTCATTTATAATCAAAAATAACCAAAAAGTTATGTACTATATTTTTATGATGTATTAATGCATCATTAATATAATAAAATAATATAATACTCCTATTTTACTTGTATTTTATATTCATGAAATTAGTGTGTATTGCAACAATTTTACTTCATATTAAAAGTGCCTAGTTAAATGTTAAACATTGCTCAGAAAAAGCAAAATGTGTTATGACTGTTCACGAACTAATGTATATGTATATTTTATTTTTGAATCATATAACTGTAAAAGTAGCTAACAGAAGAAAAATGAATAAAACAGCTAATGCTAAATAACTCCATTAAAATTGATAGAAATTTAAAATTAAATATTAGATATTAATAATGAAAGAAGCCTTAATTTTAAGTATATATATATTGTAATTATAATAATAAGAAAATAAAGAGTGATTTAAGGATGCATTTACTATTTGGAAGACTTTAGTTTGTGCTTATTGAAAATATCAGATATATATCAAAATATCGAATATTTTTGAAAATATCATGATATTTTCGAACCCTGATATTAACTAGACTGTATCAAAATAAAATTAAAAAATTACATGGAAAAACCCTTGAAACTCCTCTCCGTTCCCCAAACGTTGACAAAACTATACTGAAACGGCGTTTTAAAAACTACAGTTCCAAAACATTTACGCGTCAGAACATCAGAAGCCCCCCTCCCCTCTTTATCACTCAAATAGCCTAAAATAGTGTTCAACTTCCTAAAAAAAAAATTGGCCCCGCACTTATAAGCCCCAGTTGCCGCCTCTGTAGCAGGACTTAGTGTCCCCTCACCCCCGTTTTTCAATTTCAATCTTACCTTTCGATGTACGTAGGAAAGGGGGGGTCGGGGAAACTGGGGGGGGGGGGTAAACTAGTGCCGCTATGGGCATGTAGCATTAGAGGGTTTTATGTCCCCCTTGCACGTTGACTTTCATTAAAGAATTTTTCTAAATCATGTTGAATAACATCATTTCTTGCCCTAAAAAAGTTTATCATCGCATTTATATTAGTTGTCTCCAAATCAGGCCGGATCTGCATACCAGCAGTGCGGGGTGTGGGGCACGTCCTTAAAGGCCCACCGGCCCAAGAAATTGAAAAAAAAAAAAAAAAAAAACTAGCACTTAGTGCCTACTAGCACCAAGACTTATTAACGTTGCAAATATACACTGCTGGAGCCCCTACAGATTTTGTTGTAGGAGGCCTCCCTTTATTTAATGCTGCTTGGTTCAACTAATGAATTGACTAAAAAAAAAATTATTTGTGTTTCTGCGCATATTTTTCACAGAAAATAAGCGAAATAATCTCAATAGGAAAATTATTTCAAAAATAAGATCATTAATTTGAATCATAGGAAGTAGGTACTAGTTGGCAGCGGAAGTAGATGTTAAAAATATACTTGGTACGGTCACTGCACTAACCGGAAAAACTGTAGAAATTTCAAAAATGCAAGAAATGACTCGAGAAATCATTGTAGAAAGTTTGTTTGTATTTTATTTTACAAATCGCTAAAAATAAGCGTTTCTGTATTAATCCTTTTTAAATTGTGTACCGAAAATTACGACACTGGAAATAGTTTGCTATTAACACATTCAAAATCACGTTCACGAAAATTACATAAATGAATTAATTTAATCTTCATAAATTAAAATGAAACAAAACTTAAGTGTACTTAATGCAATGAGCACCTTTGATTTCTTTACTGTTCGATCTTCGAGTACAAGAAATCTGAAGATACGAATTTTGATCAATGGTGGGGGAAAAAAAAGGGGGAGGGGGGACAAAGTAAGAAGAAATTGTCTGTAAATATTTTAAAACAAGCGTAAACTATCAACTCTTTGATAGCAATTTCGTTTTCTATTACTGAAAACATGAAAGCTGCCTTAGGACGGGGACGTGATAGCAGAATAGCAGAGGTGCCCATCTTGGGCGGGGGGGGGGGGGGGGGGGGTCATGGTGCAGACTGCGCCATTGAAGTTTTTAGGGATGGGGCTGCTTTAGGTTTTTTAATTTTTTTTTCATTTTTTTGTGGGTGAGCACCCCTTGATAGTAATACGGGGAAGGGGGGGGAGGCTAGTTAATTTGAGCGGAGTGAAACAATTACGCAGAAAAAAGATTCGTTACGAACCACGATATCAGGAGGAAAACAGGAACAAAGTCGAAAATTGACGGCGCAATTTGAGAAAAAAATGCCATTTTGAGAGCATTGTAGTGCAATTAATTACCGCATCAGTAACACTAATTGCATTCATCTAATTTGCATTTTTTAGGAATTAAATATTCTCATTAAAACATAAGCTGAAAATGGAAATGTGCAAAAAGTAAAAAAAAAAATGAAACTATCAAAATAACTAAATTAAAACACGAAAATAATAAATCATGAAGATTTTAAGTTGCTGTAAACAACAGTAAAACTGCTGCAGACTTCAACACAACAGGTGCCTGTATTTCTCAAAAATCGTATAAGAATACATTAACATGTATTTTTTCAATTGTTTCCGCCTGCTTTCATTCTGGGCTTGCAACAGTCCGTATCTTGATTTCCCCGCCGAACTCGGTGCGTGGCGTAAGATATGAAAACTAATACTTCCCGACTTAACATAATCAACACTCTGTTAAAAGATAATGAAAGTGGTTGCTACCGGCAGCAGTTTAGTTCCAAAATTATATTATGCAACGGTTGATTTCACCACTAGCCTTTGGCAGTCAAAAGCCTTGTCCTACTTCAAGATTTCTCCATCAAGTAGGAAGAAAAAACTTGCTGTTTTGTAACAATTCCACCACTTCTGAAAACAGACAGTTTAGAAATTTGTTTCCATAGGGTATAGATTTGATTTTATATCAATGTTCCAAAAAAAAAAGTTATAAAAATAGTCTCAGAGCAAACAGTGTACCAGTCTGCCAGTCCAAATTTCTACGTTAAAAAATAAATACGAAACAAATAATGAGAGCGTTGCAAGACAATTTAATATTTTTTTTTTACAGAAAAGAACTGAATATATAGCGTCCAGATATTAAAAATGCAAAAATTATTATTTCCTAGTTTGCAGTCTTTATTTTTACTTCCTTTTACGAAGAAAAAAAAGCATTAAAATCAATTTTTCCCCCGACTTAATTTCACCCTAAATTTCTATTTTACTCGCCCCCGAATGAATGCCGTGTGTTTTTTTCGGCCTGCCTGCACGTGCATATCGTCGCTTTAGAGCGACAGTAAGATAGATATCTTATGTTATTTCTGGAATTAGATATCTTACTGTTGCTCTGAGGCGACGATATATACCTAAGAACAAGTGACTGTAATACCGTTATATTCCGGTATTTCGAGCTATTTTACAATTTCGTAATACCAGTATTTGCTGAAAATAATAAATATCTTTTAATTCAACAGTTTTCAATTTAACTTATTAGATATCTACTGTTATTTTCAATTTATGTATCGTTTTTAATGAGACAGTACCAAAATCAAATTATCGTTTAGGTACATTTTGCTTCAAAAGTACAAATTAATAATACCAATGAATGAAAGTAGCGGAAAGATTACAAAATGATGTTTTCATCACTAGCTATGGTGTGATGAAATGCATTTTCATGCATCTATGTGCACCATGTTTTAATTTTTCCACTGAGTCCTTGACCACTCACTTGCTCTATTGAAAAAGTTAATCTCAAGTGTAGTTATGAATGTATTTGTGCATTCAATATCAATAATTTTAATGAGAAAACGAAAAAAAAAAACTAACAAAAAAAAGAGATCAAGTTTAGTTAAATTTATCGTAAATTTCAAACCAACCAAAGCGTTAATAAAAAGCAAACACAAACCTATCCTGATAAAGAGGAAAATGTTGAAGATGATGTTTATATTATCACTCACTACAAAAGAAACATACATACACACACATAAACACATAAAAAAAAGAAGAAAAGAAAAGAAGTTGCATGCAAAAAAACCAGCACGTAAGAGACATAATTATTTGAAGATGAGGGACATGAAGCAGAGTATCACCGGCTGCGTGAATTCAGAGAGTAGTTTCAACTGCAGGAATTTTGTGCACGAAAATAAGTTCCACGCTTCGTGACTATTCAAAAGATGTATCAGGTTTCTTGCTGTTATTTTTTTTTTTTTTATTACTATAACATTTGAATCCTCACTTCATATTTGTTGACAACAAATTTTCGAAAAATAATGCACTTCTTACATAAAATTAAAAAATATGGCATCAAAACAATATTTTTTGGATGATGCTTTGAGTAATTCCTAGAACCCCCCCCCCCTTTTTTTTGTAGGAAGAATACGAGTTAAATTAGTTACCCTTTTCTTCCTCAAATGAAGTTTTCAGTTTTAAGTTCAATAATTTTCGAAGGTTTAATCTAAAATGCATTAAATATGTCTCAATGAAAGGGCGGCAAATAGGAGAACCTCCCCGGGCGCCAGAAACTGTAGCTGCGCCACTTATAATATTTTAAGTCTTTGCATTCTTCAAAATCGGGGGAAAAGCATTAATTTGCCGAGTTTATCCCACGTAACAGCTTGAAAAAAAAAAAAAAAAAAACTAAACTGTAGTTTACTTATTTGTAGCATTCATTCCACGATTTTGTTCCACACAAAAGAACTTCAAAAGACATTCACATTTGATCGAATAGTGATACAGTCGACTCCCGCTACAATGCGATTCGACCTACGCGAAATGGCTATATCGCGAATTTTTCACGAGTAACGAATTTTACAGTTCACGCGAAGTTTTCGTCCACAACAAGAATTTTTTTGGAAGGAATATCGTTATTGGATACTAAATATTGATTTCGTGAATGTTATTACATCCCTTTAGGCATCGCTGACAGCGTGACAGCGAAAGTTGCCACACCAAACTAATCTAAAGTTGATGAAATATAATGGTACCTTAGTGGTACCTTCATCGGAAGTTCGTGAAGATAGGAAGAAAAGAAAGCTTCTGATTTAAAAAAAAAGAAAAACGTTGACGGTAGCGCGACAATAAGTATGAGTGAATGTTCCATATGTACAATTAAAAGTCAAAACAAAAGGATATCCATAGAAGTTCAGAACTTAGTTTCAATATTGAAGCTTGCAGAGTCTAAACAAAGTAAATAATGAAAAATGGAAGCTGTTCTTGTATTGCGGATTCAATAGATCAGGAAGAAGGGCTGTTGCTACAAATTGAAAAGTTATAACAGAAAAGGTAAAGCAACCGTATTTAAAAATGTATTAAGAATAACGATCTGATCCCTCCCCCCCCCCATGGAGCATAAATCATCATCATCTTAATTTTTTAACTCATAAATATTGCTACTGTATCTGCTGTACAGCACTATTATAGTGCAGCATTTTATTACTACTACATACTGTGTGTATTGTGTTGTTGTTTTTTTTAATGTCTTTCGCCCCCATTAATGATTTATTTTATGCATCTTAAAGTATTTTATGTTGAACAGTTTTTCCTTTCTTACATACAGTAGAAGTTTAATTCTTTGTGTAGGAAACTGCACTGTATAGTTGAGGAATGCTTTAAAGCAGTTTGAGGAGTGTTTATAAGTGTTTAAAAGAATTTAGTGTGCTTCTAAAAAATTTGTATGCATATGTTTTTCCACAATGCGAAATTTCGACTTACGTGAGGAGTCTTGGAACGAATCCCTTGCGTAAGTCGGGATTCGACTGTAATACATTTTCTAACTAAATTTAGTGGGAAGAAATGTTTTTAGCTATAAACCAGGGGACAGGACAATATGAATAGCGTAACAATGAAAACTATTGAAATAAGTGGAATCGAAAGAGCAGATTGAAACATTTTTCTGATGCAAAAAACTATTTGCCTTTGTTATCGTGATATAAGATCTTAAAGCCTGTTGAAGAAAAGCGGCAAATTTAAAGTGTTGGCAAGAAAAAATTTAAGGTACCAGACCACGGATTTCAGTCTGCAAGTGGCAGGACATCCATCTGCAAAGTATGTGAAAGAAATCTCTTGTTACTCACTGAAACTTGCTAAATTCGGCGTCTTTTCTTGAAATTTTGGCAGACCTTATGTTTGGATAATGAGGATATGAGGGCAAATAATTTTGATCACCAAGCTTCTATCACCAACTCGGTGACAAAAATAAGACACCGAATTTGGTGAGACTTGTTAAAAGTGTGGGTATCTGTAAGATGAATGTCTGTAAAATGGCCGTTTCAACATCAGTTTTTGCACCAATATGCAATACAGCAATAACTTAAAACACATGGTGGCTCTGAAACAAATTTTACTGAATCACACTAAGTCAAAATATTTTTTTATCAGACTTTAAAGAGCAATTATTTAAGAAAATGAGAATCACATTTAATTATTAAAAGTTTTATTACCAAAAAATCTTTTTTTTTAAATCAACCTTTAAGTTGCCATCATTTTCTGGCTACAACATTGGAAATGATCTTAAAATACACAAGTGAGTTTTAAAACCATAAAAAAAAGAAAAAGAAGCCTTCCACTTGCTTTTGCCATTTAAATGCACTTGTGTAAAAATTCCATTAAGCCATTACGTCTTGATTTTTCCTTTTCCATTGTAGCAAAAATCTGAAAAAATGTAAAGAATAGTTCTGAAATAAAATTACAATTATGATAACAAAATAACCAGTCAAATAAATAAACAGATAACAGAAAAAGAAGATTAATGAAGCAAATTATAAACTGTAGACTTAACAATCCAATCCCTAACTCATGACTGTCAGAACATACCAGGGAGCTGTGTGCTCTTCATATCTTGGCAACAAGGATAGATACGGAGGTGATGTCAGTGTCAGACCTGGGGGGGGGGGGGATAATTGGGGCCCTTGCCCCCCCCCCCCCCATGGCAACTTCTAGAAGTGGAAAATTTCCCACATTTTTGAAATTTTTCTCCTTGAAACTCAATATAGGCTTGAAAGCAGAGGGGTAAGGACGGCAGTTTGAAGTTTTTGTCCTGGCTTGGAATAATCCATGGGTCCAAACGGCTGTTTTCTTTTCCAATGCATTTACAAAGCTTCTATCAAAGTTAGGCATTACATTCAGAGGCGGATATAGACTAGCAATTTGGGGGGGGGGGTCATGCTGATAAATATGGAGTTTTTGTACATGAACAATTTTTGACACTGAAAAGAAATTTTCTGTATCAGCGAGGAATGGGGCATCTAGTACATGACAAACTTCTTAAATTAATATCAGAAACTATAAAAAGATGCCATATTTCAAATATTTATTCAACCAAAAACTAGGGGGCTCTGCCCCCTGCTCGCTAATGCTCACCAACCCCTGAAGATTGCTTGTCAATATTATTAGATTCGCTAAGATTTAAATTGTCAATTAGAAAGAATCAGATGAAAAACGCGTTAAGAGTTCCGTTTGGAACAAAAAGCACCAGTTTCACGGATTTAAACTAACTTTTACTGACTTGCTAAAAGTTAGTTTAAACTAATTAGACTAACTTTTACTAACTTGCAGAGCTACAGTACTAAGGGGCTCCTGAGCATTACAGAATGGCAGTTTTGTTACGTTTGAAAATTCCTTATCAAATTCGTGGCCTCAAGTAACATATTTTGCTCTTTAGCTGAGGACTTGAATTGAGTGAACCTGGGATTTTCCATTACAATAGAATCTCCTATATTCGCAACTCCAATAAACTATAGAGGGTGCTGCAGCCACTGTCTAATGGCGAATGAAAAAGGCAAAGCAAACAAATGCCATAACTTATAAATTGTATCATGCTTCATGAATGGCAGTAATTTTTCAATGTGTTTGTGGGACGCTTTCTTTTCTATTCTTCTGAAATTACATTACACCATAAACTGTAAGAAGCCTCTAATTTACCCCAAAGAAAACACGCGGAATGGGATGTTTTACTTTTTCTTTAGTACTGTTAACCACTGCAAGGTAGCGTATTCAAGCTCTGGAGTTGCAAAAATGCTGTTTTAATTAATTGAGAAAGTAATCAAACAACATAGACTGTTAAGGGGTGGGAAATCTTTCATCCTTTAATAGACAATTTACATGAAATTTTAGCTTAAAAAGTTCGTTGTAAAAAAAAAAAAAATCAAAATTTAAAATAAAAAACTCCAGGTGCAAGCTACCAGGGAAAAAAAAAAAACAATTCATGATTTTTTCTAACTCATTTATTGATTTGCTGGTTAAAATTTTGGCATTTTTAGATCAAGCCTAATATTTCCTTTCACCCTGTACATGTTTTTATTTTCATGCATAAAATAAATCTGAGAACTATACATTTTTGTGAATGGTAACGGTCGTACTATTTTTGGACAAGACTTTCAATAGGATGCTAGTATTAATCAAAATTCTCTGATTTATTGCATCTCACAAGTGAAAAAATAGTTTCCTTACAGACTTAAGTGTACTATGATTCAAAAGCAATCAAAACATTTAAAGAACTTTTTTTTTATTACAGTGAAAAAAAATATTTTGTGTCGGTAACAAACGTACTAACAGTGGTAACGGATGTACCTTTTCCAAAAGATTAATAATACGAATGAAAATAATTGATAAAAAAAGTTTGTATGATTAAATAAAAATTTTAATACAGGATTTTTAAAATGATGTCGAACACGTTTGTCAATAATTGAAACATTAAACAGATCAATAGCATGAACACAGTCATAACAAAGCAGTAGTACAATGCCATGATAATATTCAGTTCCATTGTCTATAAATATCTTACTATTTTCAGTGTTCTCTAAATATTTCACCTCATATCCAACATCCCATCAAGTCAGATTTGTAAGTTTAGAAAAGAATAACAGTTCTTTGCATTTAGTTGCAATTTTAATATTGACAAATATTCCTATTTCTTTAGTATTGGGATCATTTTCATCCTCTTCACAGTCTGTTCTTTTTAATTTTCCACTACTTCATTTTATCTATTCCTGAAGACTCATCAGGTGCAAACAGGGGTGGATACAGAGAAATCTTTTGGAGGGGGCATGGGAAATTGAATAGGCCCTCTCCCTCTTTTTGATGCTTCATAACAAAGTTTTAATGACTTTATTTTTAAATGTGAGTATTTTTTAATTGTTTTTTTAGGATTCCTTCAGGTCATTGAATCTACTTCTAAGTACATGAATGTTATGCACTAATATACTTTGAATGTGGACGGAAAACATCTTTAACGTCTCACACCATTTAAACACTAAACCCAATATAATGTCACCAAGATGCTAAACTATGATCAGCTTTACTTAGGAACATTCATTGTCATAATGATTATAACACGAGGGCAAGGTTATTAAATAATCCCATACCTCACTTGAGTTTTTTAAATTAATTTATAAAAAAAATCATAATTTCATTACATATAAGTTTTATTGAAGAATTCAGAAACTATTTCTGTGTGAATTTCAAATCAGTTGCTGATTTGTTCTTAAAGCCATGATACAGTTGAGATATGATATTGATACTACATGCTGTTTCCATTAAAAATCATGTTTTTTTTCCAAGAAGCTACTGTATGATTTCTTTCACTTTGCATTTTTTATATGAGCTGAAAAAGAAATCTATTATTTCGCAAATAGGTTCCTGAATCAAAATGACTCTTTTAGGTGCGCCTACACATTGAACAAAAAAAAAGTTAATCATTGATTCTTCCAAAGAAGAATTAATGGACCAATTGCGATAATATGTGTCCCTTGAATTTCAAACTAGTGAGTTATAAATGTATTCTGCAACTCTGGGCCTCGGACTCCAGTAATACTTCTCTAGCAAACAAAAATGCTTTTATTCAAAATATGCGGTGTGTGTGTTTTGTGCTCTTTTTAATTAACTAAGTAAAAAAATGCAAAAGAAAGGTCAATTAAAAAGTAATAAATAAAATAGTGAAAATAATTCATCCCTTTTTGGGGGGGGGGGGGGGCACGGCCTCCCTAAAATCTGTTTCTGGGTACAAGGATTTCATAGTCTTTTATAGGTTTCATGCAATGTACTCTTAGGGTATTAGGTACAGCTGTTATTAAGCCTCTTTAAATTTTTATCAATATCTGGAATCACAACATATTAAATATGCTTTTTTGGATGGTCCTCCATTGCAAGTGCCATTCTGAAGCAATATGAACTATGCCTAAAAGGCTCCCCCAATGCCATGCAACATTCCATACATAAAATTTAAAAAATTCAACTATGAAACAACTTTGTTCACATAGAAAATAAAAAATTAAAAAAATCCACCTGTGAGACAACTTTGTTCACATGGAAAATATTAAATTTTAAAAATCCACCTGTGAGACAAATTTGTTCACATGCACTTTATTTTTCAAATTTTCTATACTTTAACCATATTTACCATACATATGAATTAAGGATGGTTTTAATTGCTTTTACAGTAATTTGAATTGAGTCATTTTAAGAGTATGAATGAGCAAAAATTTTTAGCGGGGTTTTTTTTTTAAAGCCACAAAACTAAACAATTTTTAAATATACTTTTTTATATAATCCTTTTATTAATTTGTAAAAATTTTGAAATAAAATGATCGATGATTTGATAAAAACAAAAGCTTTATGTACTTAAAAGTTAAAAATAATCTAAAACCACCTGAAAAATGGGAGACCTAAAAATGCCTAATTTTGGTAACGGACATACTGGTATGTCTGTTGAAAACGTACCAGTACGTGCGTTTGAAAAACAAAAAAGTGAACCTAAGATTTGGGAGTTTTCTGCTAAAAAATAAACTTATAGCATCATTTTAAACCGAAATTAATAACGGACGTACTAAAGTAAGTCAGAAAAAAATCATAAGCATTTTAGACACATTAAAACAATTGCTAAAAAAACTTTTTGAACTAATCAAAATCTTTGAATATTATGCAAATAAAATAGGTGAAAATAAAAAATGTATTTCATATTTGCTTTTTAAAATACATAGTCCAATTTATTACCCTTGCATACTGCTGTTTCTAACCAGTTGATAGAATTAGGCCAAACATGACCTAAAAATCAGAAATCTATTGCAAGCATAAGCATTACCAACACATTCAAAATCTGCAAGCTTCCACCTTTAAAATGGGGTATCATTCAAGTTTTTAAGGCAAATTTGAATTTTTGAGAAAAAGTTTAATTTGAGATGATTTTGCCCTGCTAGGGGTCTCCTGGACGCAGGCCCATGAGATTTCCTTTCAATTTCTTTGACGTTACTTTTTTTAATACATAGAGATAATTAACAAATCAAAAAGATTACAGAAAACTTACTCTTTGTTCATAAGATATCTGCTGAACATAATGTGTATTAGTACATTTGCATGATATTCTACATCAATCCATCTCATATAGTTACTAAATTATGAACCCATATCACGTTGATGAATGGATAATATTGTCAATGGTTTAGAGAGGAGTCATGCCCCTTGTATCCGCTCCAGGTTACATTACTAGTGAACAAGGATGGCTCCCCATCGCCTCTCCCTTGAGGGACCCTGCACCAACAAATTGTCCAAATTGAAGCTCTAAAATGCAAGTACAGGCTATCTTTGACGAAGTTTAGGAAAGGAATTGGGTTCGAATCTCTTTCCCAGAAACTGTTCGGGATAGAAGTTTCAAAAAGGCAATTTCAGACGATGTTTGGTGTAGGAGAAGGAGTTTGGAGGCTATTCCCAGGGAATTTTGCAAAATCAAAGTCTTAAAGACGTGATTGTAGACATCTCATGCAGTGTGATTAGGGGAAAAAATGGGTTTCAAAAAAAAAAAGTTCCCAAAAATCGCAATTTTAGACAAACTTTGATCATGTTAGGAAAAGGGGGTTTCAAAACTTTCTCCCGGAATTTCTTTCAAATGGTAATTCTGAAACTCAATCGAGGGTGGAGCACCTTGGGACATGACCCACTTTGGGACACCATAGACTTCAGCTTTAATTTTGTAAACTACAGACATTAGTTTTCTTAGGATATCATCGATGACAACAGGATCTTCTCAGTGTACTTTAGAATTTTTTTTACATTAACAGATAAGAACTAATCTAATTTCCTTTGTTTTCAGAGGTTCAGAGTTATATTAATGGGTGGTTTCATTCCTGAAATTTTCAAGTAGGAAATGAAATAATTTAATTCAAAGCATGCGGGAATTAAAACATGTCCTTTCATAAAAATTAAAGGTTAAAAAATTTATTGTACTGCTAAGCCTAACTTTTAAAAAGTTGATACATAACAACAACCTAAGTGGGGAAGGTTCGGACACTGTCATACCAGTGTACAGTACAGAAAAAGCTTATTTCATTGTACTAATTAAAATTAATTAAGGGTTTAAATAAGAGTTGCTATTTCATCCACTTTTTTATAAAAAGTCTGAGATGCCAGAAGAAATTAGATAAAAAGGACAAAACTGGACGAAATGGACAAAATGAAAACCAACTGATTTTCCATATGTTTGATACATAAATTTATTGTTAAGGTGTAATAAATTTAGTACTTAGTTATGATATTAACTATTGTCAATTAAACATTTAATTAAAATGGAAAGATTGTATAATTTTGAATGTAATAAACCCAAAAAAATCGTTAATTACACATTGGTGCAACTAATTTTAGATTATAACTTACTTAAAAGTAATAAAATTTAACAAAGTGAACAAGCTACTGAGCGTGATTACACATTAAATAATAAAAATTCAACTCAATGGAACAATCACATTAAATGCTTGGAGACATACAAAACAAAGATTTTTTCTTGAAAAATTATTGATGAAAATGAGGACGAAATAGATACAAAGATAAACAATATGATTAATAATATTGGATTACATAAATAAGTGAAACATCTAATTATTCTTGTGAAACTCACCAGTATTTCATTAGATGTACTACCAAGAAATTTCTCAACTAGTGTAGACATAACTAATGAAATTTTGACACTTTTGAAAGCTGATGAATTTCAAAACTTCATGACAAGTTTTTACAGAAAGAATTTTATGATATCATAACCCCAGCTTACATTGCATCAGAAATACATGGCTGAAAGACTACTAGTGACCAAGATGAAATAGCAAGTGACTGAATGACATTGATAAAAATCTCTTGCCGATGCTTGTTACATTTTCTATTAAAACATCTCTATTTCTAGCAACCAACATACACTTGTATTTTTCTGAGGCAATCATAAACATAATCTATCACCAGCAGGAGTTAAGTACTGAACTTATTTTTTCAAATATTGGCATGATACAAAGCAAACTTAGAAACAGGCTTGGACTAAAAAGACAAATTGGTAATAGCTTATCAGGGGTCTGGCCAGAGCAAATTTGGGTCCGTTAACGGACCCTTCACAAAAATCCGATCAACCAAAACGGACCTTTCACAAAATTCTGATAAACAAGACCGGATCTTTCAAATTGTTTATTGAAAGAACAAATCTCAAATTAAAATAATACAGCATATTTCCTGTACAAAAACGATAATGTTTGGAACCTTTTTTAAAGTTAAATTAGAGGAATCAACTTATACAAAATCAGCTAATTTTGCAAAAGAAAAAAAAACGGAACTCTTGTGATACTCCTGCAAGCCATAAATAATTACTACGGCCAAATAAATACAATGCCTGTTGTTGGTTTCTTTGAAAGAAATTAACAGCTGAAAGACAGTTTGGTTTATAACTTTGCTTGTTTGTTTTATGCAGCGGTGTTGTTGTAAACTTCTTTGAAAAAGCGTCACTCATGGTTTAATAATCAATAATATATGGCGAAATGAACTTAAAACTGCAAAGGATAGTAGGGAGGGGGGGGGGGGATGTGATCGCTTCAGATAGAGTTACCAAATTCAAACTAATCGCCACTCAGAATCTAGTGGTGCGATGCTTTTAACTGTGCGATGTTAAATTGTTATTTTGGGAGAAAGTTATATGGGTTTGGTTATTCGATGCTGAAAAGGATAATTAACTTTAAATAAACTCTTTTATTTACCATTTTTTTTCTATAGATGCCTACATTTTGAAAAACGCAATCTTTTTACATTCGATATCAGAATCATTCTTTTTTCAAGTTAACTTCGCTTTATTAGGATGCAAATAAATGAAAAGGCTCTTTATTTTTGTAACAATGAGTCTTTCAAGTTTTTAAAGCAGAATTCCATTTTCTTTTATGAGTCAATAATTAAAATGCTAAATGATGGTTTATTTTTTATTTTATTTATTATTTTTTTTTGCTTCAACTGTGTCCAGATATTAATGATATTAGGGGTCTGTCCAGGATTTTTCACAGGGTCCGTTTTTTTGTGAAAAATCAAATAATTTTGTGAAAAATCAAATACTTTTGTGAAAAATCAAATTCTTTTGTGAAAAATCAAATAATTTTGCAAAAAAAAAAAAAAAAAAAAAAAAAATTTTTTTTTTTGCAAAAACGAAAGTTTTGACTCTTGAGATGGTGGAAACTGCATCATTGACACTTAAAGTTGAGTGTTTTCCCTCTTTTCTGTTGAGAATATCATTCTTTAGTACTTTTCTAGTATTTGGGGGTGGGGGGGAGAGGCATCGCTCACTGGGAGATGGGCACCCCTCAAGTATCAATATTTATCTACCATTCTACATCATGTTAAATTATACTAGAAATGTTATTTGTATAGTATTTAAAACAACTGTAAGAAAAAAAAAAATTCAGTCAGGGGTTCAGCATTTAAATTTTTAACGCAAGACACTGTTTAAGAGCACAGTTTCGTTTAAAACTTATAAATTCCGTGATTTTTACAAAAATATAAAAAAAAATTTATTTGTTTACTTCTTAACTAAGCGTACTAAACATCGAAAATGCGAAAAATCAGATTCCCATAGTGGATGCAAAGAGATTGCAATCCTCAAAGTGAAGGCATCAAAAGTATAAAAACGGCTTGTAAAATGAGTATTTTGGATAAAATTATTTTAGAATTGCATTTTAGAGCCCTATGATAAACATATCATTAATATCTGGACACAGTTGAAGCAAAAATAATAATAATAATAAATAATTAAAATAAAAAATAAACGATCGATTCAGCATTTTAATTATTGACTCATAAAAGAAAATGGAATTCCGCTTTAAAAACCTGAAATAAGCTTTGTTACAAAAATAAAGAACTCTTTTCATTTATTTGCATCCAAATAAAGCGAAGTTAGCTAGAAAAAAGAATGAAATATGATTCTCATATCGAATGTAAAAAGATTTCGTTTTTCAAAATGTAGGCATCTATAGAAAAAAAAAACGGTAAATAAAAGAGTTTATTTTAAGTTAATTATCCTTTTTAGCAACGAAAAATCAAACCCATAAAACTTTCTTCCAAAATAACAGGTTAACATCGCACTGCCAGACGCCAAGTGGCGATAAACAGTTAAACATCGCACCGCTAGACGCTGATGCTAAGTGGTGATTAGTTTGAATTTGGTAACCCTATGTGAAGCGATCACATCCCCCCCCTACTACCCTTTGCAGTTCTAAGTTCATTTCGCTGTATATTATTGATTATTAAATCATGAGTGGGGAGAAAAGTGCTTACTACGCCTATTCAGAGAATGTTGACGCTTTTTCAAAGAAGTTTACAACAACACCGCTGCATACAAGCAAAATTATAAACCAAACTGACTTTCAGCTGTTAATTTCTTTCAAAGAAACCAACAGGCATTATATTTATTTGGCCGTAGTAATTATTTATGGCTTGCAGGAGCATCACAAGAGTGCCGATTTTTTTTTTTTCTTTTGCGAAATTAGCTGATTTTGTATAAGTTTATTCCTCTAATTTAACTTTAAAAAAGGTTCCAACCATTATCGTTTTTATACAGGAAATATGCTGTATTATTTTAATTTGAGATTTGCTCTTTCAATAAACAATTTGTGAAAGATCCGTTTTTGTTTATCAGAATTTTGTGAAGGGTCCGTTTTGGTTGATCGGGATTTTGTGAAAGGTCCGTTTTGGTTGATTGGATTTTTGTGAAAGGTCCGTTTTGGTTGATCGGATTTTTGTGAAGGGTCCGTTAACGGACCCAAATTTGCTCTGGCCAGACCCCTGGATGTTTATCATAGGACTCTAAAATGCAATTCTAAAATAATTTTATCAAAAATATTTATTTTACAAGCCGTTTTTACACTTTTGATGCCTTCACTTTGAGGATTGCAATCTCTTTGCATCCGCTATGGGTATTTGATTTTTCGAATTTTCGATGTTTAGTACGCTTAGTTAAGAGGTAAACAAATAAAATATTTTTTTATTTTTGTAAAAATCACGGAATTAATAAGTTTTAAACGAAACTCTGTGCTCTTAAACAGTGTCTTGGGTTAAAAAGTTAAATGCTGAACCTGACTGATATTTTTTTTCTTACAGTTATTTTAAATACTATACAAATAACATTTCTAGTATAATTTAACATGATGTAGAATGGTAGATAAATATTGATACTTGAGGGGTGCCTATCTCGCAGTGAGCGATGCCTCCCCCCCCCCTCCTCCTTAAATACTAGAAAAACACTCAAGAATGATATTCTCAACAGAAAAGATGGAAAACACTCAACTTTAAGTGAATGATGCCACCATCTCAAGAGTCTAAACTTTCGTTTTTACAAAAAAAAAAAAATTTTTTTGCAAAATTATTTGATTTTTCACAAAATTATTTGATTTTTCACAAAAAAAAACGGACCCTGTGAAAAATCCTGGACAGACCCCTGCTTATGCAAGCTTAAATTCTTCACAGTATTCCTTTTATGCATGGCTATAACTTTTTTTTTCTTCTTACATTGCGTGCAATAAATTGAACTAAAAACATTTTTACTGTTATATTTTTCAAGTTTTTTTTAAAAGTGTCATCCCATAATAAAATACACTGGCCTCAAAAAGTTTAGGTACAACATGTTTTTTGAAGCTCACCATTTAAAAAATGGCAGTAACAATAAAATGCACAGTTTGCATGAATGATAATAACTAACATAAAAATTGTTTATGAAAAAATTACAGGTACCACTTTTATTTTATAGAAAAGAACAGATTTTTATGAGTGAGAAAAAAAAAGCAAATACAAAGCTTTTGTGCGTAAGTTGCATTGATTTTCAACTGTTGTTGGCAGTTTCAGTGACAACAGTCAATAGAGTTTAGAAAATGTCTCAGAGACGTCGTTTACCCGATTTGTTAAGGTGGTGGGCGGTTGGATGGATGGAAATGGGATTGTCGCAGGCTGATGCTGCTAGACGTCTCAATGTGTCTCGTAGCTGTTCAGTGACTTTGGGATCAATACCAATTCAAAGATAATGTGTCCAAAAGAACTGTTCCAGGCTGACCACGAGTTACAACACCTGCAAAAGACTGTTTTCTAGTTCTTTCGGCCTGAAGGAGAAGAACCACTACTGTGCGGCAGCTTGTTGCAGGCCACTTTGTAGCCTCATGAAGAAGAATCTTTGGTGCTATGGTGCGAAATCATCTTGACAATGCAGGTATCTATGCAAGACGACCAGTTGCGAGTGTTCCCATCAACTGCTGGGCAAGAGAACATGTTTTCTGGACCCAGCAAAAACGGGCTTCTGTGCTGTTCACAGACGAGTCTAGATTTACATTGAAGAGTGATTCATGTCGTCTACTGATCTGGAGAGAATAGCACAATAGATACCATCAATCCAACACTGTTAAAAGACAGTTATACAGGTGGTGGAATCATGGTTTGGGCAGGGATCTAGCTCGCTGGTCACAGTGACCTGCATTTTTTTCCATGGAGGAACTCTGATTGGTCTGAGATCCTTGAACCATATGCTCGGCCATATACTGCTGCTATTGGTAATGACTTCATTCTGGTGAACAATAATGACGACCTCACAGAGCTCAGATTGTTGAGGAGTAGCTTGAGGATCACGGTTTGAAACGAATGGAAATGGCCAGCTCGATCTTCGGACCTGAATCCGATAGAACATTTTTGGGACTACCTTGGCAAACAGGTTGCTGCTTTAAATCCTCTCCAAGGTCGTTACATGAGCTGGAATAAGGCTTACTCTGTGTCTGGTCTTCACTTCCTATTCCGGTGTCCAACAACTTAATAAACAGCACGGAAAATTGATGCTGCCAATGCATTCAAGTTAGGGGGGACACATTCCTTATTAGAACCCATTTTTGTATTGTTTCTATGACATTTTACTACCTAACACTGTGATGTTTTCTTCAAGAATGGAATTTTTCGCAAAGATTGCTTTTGGTGTTATAAATTGTTTTTGAATACACTTATACAAATTTTTACAACGCATTCATCAAAAAACTGTTTAAAATGCACATATCCTCCAACTTTTTTGTTTATATATTCATTCATTTGCAAGTTAGACGCAAAAAAACTGGTTGTACCTTAATTTTTTGAGGCCATTGTATTTACGTACACTGCATGTTTGGATGGATATGTTAATGTCATTCAAATTAGGAAAAATTACTACTTTAGTACAGT
The DNA here is from genome assembly GCF_026930045.1 of Uloborus diversus. Lineage (NCBI taxonomy): Eukaryota > Metazoa > Arthropoda > Arachnida > Araneae > Uloboridae > Uloborus > Uloborus diversus. The sequence continues at coordinate 151,623,596 of NC_072735.1, forward strand.
TGTGGGCACTGGGAGCAGCTTACCGGAAGAGGCTAAAATATTTAGCAGTTACAAATATACAATAGCTTTAAAAAGTCTATTAATCTTCATTAGGTACTAATAAATTCACTATGAACAGCCTAGCTGGGCCCAGACCCTGTTGCTGATCATCACATTTGTATTTATATTACAAGACCAAATATAATTTCATGGTAAAATTTTCTTTATCAATATCAATTGAGGTTTTTTTTTTTTTCAAATGGTTTCTATTAATTTAAGAGTAAGACTCCAACTTTTTAAAACTTTTTAATTTTATAAATACATTTATTATGGGCAATAAACTTCCCATGTACCAGATAAACATCTTAAAACTTAGGTACTGTTTATTTTTTTGTTTTTATAAATGCTATTACATGCATTACTTAATAATATTCATTTGGAATATATGTACACTGTTGAATATCAATGACAGAAGGACCTACTCTTCAGTGTACTTTGAAATTTCTCACATGAACAGGAAAAGACTGATCTAATTTTCTTTGTTTTGAAAGGTTTGGAGTTACATTAATAGGTGGTTTCATTATTAAAATTTTCTAAGTAGGAAATGAAATACATTCAATCAGAGCATGTGGGAATTGAAACATGTCCTTTCAAAAAATGTATTGTGCTGCTAAGTCTAACTTTTAAAAAGTTGATATATAATAAAAATCAAAGTGGAGCAGATTGGTACACTGTCCCAAGCTGATCCACCAATGTACAGTACAGAAAAAGCCTGTATCATTGTACTCAATAAATCTGATCAATCTGACTAAAATTGAAAAAATGGCTACTATTTTAGAGAAAATTGATTTTTCTTTCTAGGTAAAGTATTAAAATAACAGAAATGGGGTGAGAAAATAGGAAATTTCCTGCTGTTGATGCATCTGTTATTGAAACAGTAACAGAAAATGCTATATTAGTAATAGGATTTCAATTATTTAAGATGACAACTATCAGAATTATTGCTGGTGTCTTAAGGTACCCCACGAGGTAAGTGGGGCAAGTTGGGACTTTGTAATGACTTTTTAATGAAAATATAAATTGATGAAATAATGCAGTAAAGTAAATTTTAATTGAAGCAAAAATGTCTAAATTGCATGTTCAGCAGCTAAGTGTGGTGAAAATTGGTTTGAAAATAAAATTTCTGAAAATCATTATCTAAAAAGTGTCCAAGGTGCCACACCTTCCCCCCTTGAGGATCACTGAATAAATAACAAGGCAAAGGCTATAAAACAGACTTTATTCAACATTCACCAAGAATACTGACCGACACTTATCCCACTGGGAAATTAGTCGCATAATTCCGTGCTCATAAAAGTCCTCTGGCTGCTGCTGGAACCAATTACGCACACACTCCTTTAATTCATCGCCCGAATGAAATCGTGTTCTCCAAAGTGCCTTTTTGAGTTCCCCAAATATGTTGGATCATATGGGGATAGAGCTGGACTATAAGAGGCGTGGTTTAAGACTTCCTACTTAAATTTCTGCAAAAGTTCCTCTTTTGCATTGACTATGTGTGGTCTAGCGTTATCGCGCAACAGGATGACAGCACATGAAAGTTTAACAGAACCACACACAGCCAATGCAAAAAAGGAACTTCTGTGTAAACTTAAGTGGGAAGTATTGATCCCCCCCCCCCCCTTTGTAGTCCAGATCTATCCCTATATGATCCCAAATCTTTGGGGAACTCAAGAAGGCACTTCGTGGGACAACGATTTCATTTGGACGATGAAGTAAAGGAGTGCCTGCGTAATTGCTTCCAGCAGGAACCAGAAAACTTTTATGAGCCATGAAATTATGGGACTAATTTTCCAGAGGGATAAGTGTTTAAAGAATTTGGATCAGTATTTTTGAAGAATGTCGAATAAAGCTTTAAAGTATGTTTTAAAGCCTCTGCCTTGTTATTTATTGACTGACCCTAATAATCTATCAAATAAACATATTACATTACCTTTTGGTATTTTTTTACAATAAATTAACAACATTAATATGATTTAAACATATAATTTTACACTGCAAATATCAAAGTTTGAAAAATAAATATCGGCGATCCCTGGTTACACGCAAACAGTCTTGCATAATATAGATGAACTCGCGAACGACGTTTGCAGAAAATTTCTGGCTCTGCATAATTTTTTTTACAACTACTAACTTTAATTTAAAAAAAGAAGGAATAAAAAAAACCACACTTTATTTCTGTTTTGTCTGAATCTTGCGCTAAATTAATCTAAAAAATAAATCTCTTCTTGAAATCGTGATGATCATAGAACAATAATTACTTAAAGACAAAAGAGTAAACAGTTGCAAAAGGAAACTGCTTCTACTATGACTGTATGGTTTCATTTTTTACACAGCCTGAATCGCATAAAAGCGAAAAATTCAAACTATGTAAAATAAACAACTTTACAGACTAGGAAACGGTATCTGTTGGTGAATCCTGCTGTAAATTGAATTTCAATGCGTTGGCGTTAAAAGAGAGAGAGAGAAAAAAAAGGTAAGTTGTGGGAGCGTATAATCCACATTAATTTTAAACTTTTTAACATATAATATGCAGGAAAATACAGCATTTATTTTTGCAGAAATACGTAATTTCAAACAAATAAGTAGCTTTCGTTGATTTGTTCACAAAATCAAATATCTTCAGAAAATTTTCAAGTAAAAAGAAGGTAACTCATGTTTTATCAGATCTACATGAACTATAAAACGAAAATAATAATAATGATCATGTGATTAATATTGGGGAAAAAAATAATGGTTAAGACAGTTTTCTTCAGTTAGTGAAAAGAAAGTGTAAACTATATGTTATTGCAAAAAAAAAGAAATTAAAGCTTTTTTTTTAATTTTGCCTTTAATATAAATTAAGGGTAAATTAGGATAAATACAGTTGGCTCTCTGTTTAACGACGCTCTATTCAACGACTTTCTCTATTTAACGACGGCTTTTCCCGGTACCAGATGGACCACTGTACTGTTAAAAGCATTCTATTTAAGGACGCTTTCTACTTAAGGACGATTTTTTGTGGTCCCTTGAAAGTCGTTAAACAGAGAGCCAACTGTAATTATCTGCAGAAAATTTTCCACTTAGGATTTGTGTCCCCAGAAAGCTTTTCATTTTATATAAGTCTGCACGCAAACAACAAAAAAGAGATGATAACGAAAGAACTCCAAGAACTGTACAGGTTAACACCAGTAAATATCAGAATTTTTTTAAAAAAAAGCTTTTTTTGCACCACCCTAACATACAATAAATGAGAATATGACAACCAAAAGACTATGTGAAAGGACATACTAAAGTAAATAATAATCAAGGTCAACCCAAAATAATTGAAATAAATACTGTTGCTTCATTTTTTGAATTACTACATGTCTGAATGTAAAAGGGATTAATTACAAAGGCAAAAACTTAATAAATTGCAATAATTTACAAGAAGGGATAAAAACTAAAACAAGTAACTGCATTCTTAACTTTTTCATGGCATGCCTTTGACCAACTATTTACAATGTCAGGGGGTTCTCCCTGGCTTTGAAAAATGAATGCTTTTACATATAAGCGAGCGAGGTTTCGTTGTCTTTTGATGAATATTTTTTGCCCTTTGCTCTGCTCCCCCCCCCCTCCTTTCCGAAATGAAGGAAGCCCGTATTTAACACTCATAAAAGAATTATTATTATTATTGCTAATTTCCACACATCAACTCTAATAAAATACAGCTGCTTGGTAAAAGAACAAAACCTGAATAAAGATTAAAACACACAAATGCTCTCATTTGATATTTGAAACAAAATGAGCAAATGACCCTCTCCCCCTTGTCAAAATTTTAAACCAGTTTGTGGATAAGATACATGTAGTGAAAATCTACTCTAAAAATTAATCTTACCAATTATAATTGGGAGAAAAAAAAATTAGACAGATAGTTTTGATATAGAGTCTCTATGCATCTGAAATCAGAGCGCACAATTCTCTTTCCTAAGAAAAGTTCCCTCTATCATAAAAGGCTTATTAGTATCCTTGACATTGATTTCACTTTTTCGACTACATACAAATTTTATCACCTACCTAACCTACATATCTTGCAATTACAGGTCCTGATTTCCCAAGAGCGGGAAGGGGGGAGGGGGAGCACTTGCTATTTTATAAAGATGTTCATGATCTGCAACATCTCATTTCCCTAGTGGTTTTACAGTGAAAAATGTCAAAGCCCCCCCTCCTCCCTTAAAATTTTTTTGCCTCTCGCAGTGAGTCAAAATCGGGACATGTACGGGGATGAAATTCTTAAAGATAGTAATGACATTTATGGGGCGAATCATCATTTCAGAAACATGAGCTAATTGACATAATAATACAAATATATAAATAAGTAGGAATTTCAGGCATCACTGCCAAAATTGACGCACTAGCATTAAAAAAATCTGCTCTTATCCTTTTGCATATTATGTGGTTGCTTCAAGTTTCTGAATTATAAAAACATACGAATAAACAAGAACTTACTTTCTCTCGTGTGATCTTAAGACGGCTTTGCAGTTGCATTAGTTTCTTTTCGATTAGCTTCTGTGTTGTGCATTTTTGTTACTAATTTGCGTACATGGCCACATGGATCGTGCTTATTAGTATGTTCACTAACTTCTTTTTTCGATCGTTGTTTCCCACTATGTCCAGCATTCATAAATTTCTCCTGCTCATAATTATAATGTTCGTACTCATCCACTTGCTCGTCAGCCATATTTATAGTTTCAATATGATCTCAAAATTCAGACACTACCGTAATCTTCTACGTAGCAATCCAAACAAAATTAAATGTCTCGGCTTGATTTGGTTGGAAGTTGTTGATGCTGATTTTTTCCCTTATTTCACTTCAATTCTATTGTTGAGTGGCTAAACTCGCAAATAGTGTAACCGGTCAACCGTAGAAGAACCATTGTTAACCAGAAAACCCCTATAATACATTCACCATGCTGTCCTTAGCCGGTAAAACCGGTTGCTCTGTGCGAAATGGTCTGCAACAATGACTTATCCATTAAAATATCTTGTAAATTTTACTTTTCAAACTGATTTCTATTGCTGAAAAAAAAAAAAAAATTATAATATCATTTTCTGTTTTTCCGTCGGTGCAAAAAAGATGAAGAAAAAAAGTTTTTGCTTATGTACACTGTGACCATTGTTTCTTTCTGCTTAGTGGTGTTGTTTTGGTTTTCAGTTTCGGTAAATGATTTGATTGTTATAGCTCAATGATAGTTGATAAACATCTGTTTCAAATTCTTTAAACGCCCACAATATTTATTGTATGAAAACTTATGGCAGACGTGCTTAAGTTCCCCAGCTTTTTTCTTGTATATTATGTGTAATTATTTTCTTGATAAAATCAGCGTAATGTGTGTATCCATCTTATCAGGGGGTATCATGGGAATCCCCAACAGTTAATATTTGCTCCGAAATGAACTATACGATATCGAACTTGTAAGCTGAACCATTGTAGGACGAGTTCATGTGAGTATCAGCTAATTACAATAACAATATACATTTTTTTAAAAAAAAATCAAGTTTATATAAATATATAACTTTGTAGAATCTACGTATTTATCACCTTGATCTTTTATTTGGGGCATTCCACAGTATTTTTGACATTATGTAGAGTCCGTAACGTGACCTTTTTTTGCCATAACTTTTTAATTTACCGTTTGATTTGCAAATTATTTTAATTTGAGTTGGTGTGTTGGTAGGAAAAGATAAAAATAAAATAATATGCTAACAGTAAATTAAAAAGTTATGGCAAAAAAGGTCATGTTACGGACTCTACATAAATGTCAAAAATACCGTGGAATGCCCCATCTGGTTATTCACTAAATAATTTGAGAATTGAAAATGATTGATGAAGGTTTTAGTTATTTCCTACTTACCTCAACAACACAGTCATTTTATGATGCTTGTACTTTTCCACTAAAACATTACAATTTGTTCTTGAACATCATCGTAGATTCTGACTTAAGCTCAAAGCGCATGTAATGCATAGGGGGCTTGTACCGGAGGGGAGGGGGCAAGCAAAAACGTCTCTCATACATTATTTTAGCTCATTACTCAACATCTTCCTGTTCTAGGGCGGCCTAACTGACTTCGACTCAGTCAGTAACAGCATATTTTGACCCACCTGTATAAATTAAAAAAGTTAAATTAAACAGTGCTGAATCTCGATTCTTCCAAGGTCGAGCAGTGATATGAAACTACCGCTATTCCTATTTTGCTGTACGTTTTTAAGTCAAGTTTTTAAACTTTTAAACAAAGAAAGTTGTTAAACGTAAAATAAGGCTCAAAATTGGCATCAAAAACTACAATTTTAGACAATTTTCGGTAGCGTTAGAAGAGTGGGAGAAATAGAGATTTCCCTGAGATTTTTTTTTCAATAGAATGTCAGGGGTTCCATCCAGAAATTCTCCGAAATGTGAAGTTTTAAAAATGTAGTTTTAGGCTATCCTTGGTAAACTTAATGGAATAGTGAAGGATCGTGAGTTCTTCAAAAAACGTTTCGACATTGAACTAAAAAAAATGCCAAACTATCTTTGGTCAGGTTAGAGAAGGAAGGAGGTGGGGGGGGGGGGGGGCTCAGCGATCCCATTTGAAGCATTTAAAAACAAAAGTGTACTTGACACAATTTTTAACTACATTTAGTGACGATAGGGAACTCGGCGACTCTCCTTCGGAAAGATTTCGTCATTGAAATTTTTAATGATCTGATCATATGTCTGAAACAGTGAAAGGAAAGGTAACAGGTTTCCCTGGTGTTTCCCCCATGACATTTTTTAGGAGGGCACCGTGCACTTCTGCTTTTAAGCTAACTTTTGACTTGAAAACTCAATCCACCCTTCTTGCCCCTTAGAACTTTCAACAAAACTTCACCAAAGCAACTTTTTTTTTCGATAGATAAAGATTCATACAAGTCTGTCTTTGAAATATCACTCCCTCGTTTCAATCACCTATTCACTAGAATATATACCTGAGTTTTCAGCATCATTTATAAAACTTAACATAAAAAATATTTTCATTATTTAAAACATAATTACTATTGAAAAACATTCGGACTTTGTATGCATATACTATACCAAAAAGTGAAAAAAGCACCTTTTCTCTGATAAACATTACAGAAGAAAGTACAATTTTAATTGAATTAAAGTGCACTTTTATCGGAGAGTGCACTGCCCTTTTCTTGGTCTGAGGGAAACACTATTTCCCTCAAGGCATTTTTTTCTGAAACTGAAATCAATTTTAGGTTTTAGTGCAGATAAAAGGGCTACAGAGCTCTCCCACAAAAATTTCTAAGCGAAATTTTCAGCCATCCTTTGTGACTTTGAGGGAACAGTGAAGGTTTAAATCTTTTGTCTAGACATTTTTCGATATTTAAGTCTGAAAAACACAATTGTAGACTGTCTTTGGTGACTTTGGGAGAAAGTTTTGACATTACCAAAAGCAGAGTTAGGTGGCTCTTCTTCGAAGCTATTCGAATTCGACGTTCTAAAAACGTTGCTTTTTGCTTGGGAACAATAAGAGACAGCTCAGAGGTTTGAGCTTCCCTCCCAAAATCTTTCCCGAATTTAAGTCAATTTTAATTCTTTTAGAAAAAAGGATTCAGGTGTGCTACCACAGAAGATGACCCCTAAAATGGTAGTCTGTGTATGCAGTGTTGCTATTTTGTCCACTTTTTTGTAAAAAGTTCGGGACGCCAGAAGAAATTGGACAAAACTGGACGAATTGAAAAATCAATTGATTATCCACACATAAATTTATTGTTATGGTGTAACAAAATTAGTTAATTCAAAAACAATATGTATTATGAATTAATCATTTAATTAAAATAGAATGATTGTTAACTTTAGAATTTAACAAATCCAAAAAAAATTTTAATTACACATTGGTACAGCTTATTTTAGATTATAATTAACTTAAAAGTAATAAAATTTAACAATGTGAATAAGCTATTGCGCATGATTAGACTATTATAACCAATAGGGTCATTCCATGTCAAATCAACCAATCACTCAAAATGACCATCTCAGATTTTCATGAAACTTTCAGGGATTATATTGTTTGACATTCTAAATTCAGATCTACTTTTAAAAAAAATCTATCTTTTTGGTTAATGAGTTATTAATTTTTTAAATGTGTAAAAACTCCCGTTTTTTTACTCATGTGTTGTGCTTAAAAATGCTACAATTTTAGTTCTATGGGGTCAATACAGTTGGTTAACAGCTCATTTTAAAGAGAATTGCATGAGCTTTAATTTGACATGCAACTTGCATATTTCTCTTGAATTTTTAATATTTTTTAAAATTTAAAATTTAAATTTTTTAAAGTTAATGTTCTTTAAAAATTTTGAAAAAAATATATGTTTTTTAATATGTTTTAATAAATACATCCTAAAAATTTCAGAGTGGGGACATGATGGGATCAGCAGTTATAGCAAATAATGCAATGACACTTTTTTGTAAAAAAAATAATATATATATATTTATATATGTGTGTTTTTTTATTAGACATTTTTTAGATTATTTTCTTTTATTTTTTTAAAATCATATTTTTTAAATTAATCTCTTACTTTTTAAAATTACTTTTATTTTAAATTTTCTTTAAAATTATTTTTTAATTTTATTTTTAACTAAGCAATTTCTAATTTGGCAACATTTTATTTCAAAATTATGATATAAATTAAAATATAATTAAAAATTGAAAATGAAATGCATTAAAACCATTTAAAGAACAGGCAGATCATGCAGCAGCTTGTTTACACATGTATTGAAACACTCCCTGACATGTTCAAACAGGTGTGTGACCCATTAAGTCCAATAGCTGAAGGAAGCTGTTCATTCTTATTCTGGCTTTCAAATAGTAAAGTAGGTTGTGTTTGATGTATTGATAATTGTGCTTTTTTAAATTTTGCTTAATTGTTTGTTTTTCAATAGATGTTCTCATATTTTAACAGTTATAAAAGTTGATTATTTTTAAATATTTTTGTGCAAATTTTCAAGAGTGCTTATTGGAATTTAATAATGACCTTTTAACCAAGCTTTAAAGAAAAAAAACATGACTGAAGCAGGGACTTCAAAAATTATTTCTTTGTACTGCTGCAATCCATTTAAGAAGCCTGGACATGACTATTACAAGAAAAATTTAAGAACTGTGAGTAATAATGTATCAAAGCATCATAAGGAAGTAATTGAAGACTATAAAATATGTGATACTTGCCGCAAAGCTGTACAAAAATTACCTTTAGTTACCTCAGATTATAAAGAAAGTTCAGATGAAGCTCTGAGTGAAACAGATCATGAGACTGAAATTTCAACTCCAGAAAAGTCTAAAGCTATTGAAATTTTAAATGAAAGTCTTGGAGTAATTGATGAAACTCCCGTAAAAAAAATTCGTCTTAGTGAAAAGAAGTACCCCCAGACAAAATTAACTAAGATCACTGAAGTTTTAGGAACTCAACTATTTGGTTTAAGCTCAAAAAAATCAGATCTCATAAAGTTCGATTATGATAGTGAAATAATTAGCCGACTTAAAGAAAGAGAAATTCTCCAGTACAACTGACAAAAGCTTAAAACTGCAAATTTTAACAACACTTCCAGAAAATTGGACCTTAAAGCAAATAGAAAGCGAATTTAAAGTGACAAATTTCATTGCTAGAAAAGCTAAAATACTCATGAAGGACAAAGGAATAATGTCTACTCCTGATCTAAAACCTGGAAAGGCATTAAGCCCAGAGACAGCGAATCTAGTGAAACAATTTTATGAATGTGATGAAATCAGTCGTCAGATGCCTGGTAAGAAAGACTTTGTTTCTATTAAAGTGGATGGAAGAGCAATTAATCTCCAAAAGTTTTTAATTTTAAATACCTTAAGAGAATCTTATGTGCTATTCAAAGAACATTATCCTGATAAAAAAAAATAGACTTCTCCAAATTTTGTGAACTTCGTCCAAAAAATTGTGTTCTTGCTGGATCAGCTGGAACACATTCAGTTTGTGTATATGCTGTTCACCAGAATGCAAAATTGATGATGGCTCAGTGTAAGTTACCAGAATTGATTAACAGGGACAAATCAATCAAAACTTATAAAGACTTACTTAGTTTAATGATTTGCGAAATTCCTACAGAGAAGTGTTATTTCCGTCAATGTAACAACTGTCCAGATACTAATAATTTGAAATATCTTTCTGAAGATTCGTTTTGAGCAAAACATCCTTGATACTGTAACATACAAGCAGTGGATGCAAATTGATAATAGGGCTGCACTTGAAGCAATAACAAAACAAACTGATGATTTCTTAAATTGTTTGTTTGATAGCTTACCCAAACTGCTGAAACCTTCTTTTATTGCTAGCAAACAATCTGCTTATCTTAGATATATGAAAAATAATCTGGTTGAAAATCAATGTATTGTATTATGTGATTTTGCTGAGAACTACTCTTTCCTTCTACAAGATGCTGCACAAGGATTCTACTGGAACAATGCACAAGCAACGATCATCCTTTTGTTGTATACTACATGGGAAATGCCATGTTACAGCACCTGAATTTAGCTATTATCTCTGATTGCATGTCCCATGATACAGTTGCTGTGCATTTGTTCTGGAGGCTTATGATAGCATACTTAAAGCAAAAATTGCTGCAAAGAGTAGACAAAATTCATTATTTCTCAGATGGAGCTACATCCCAGTACAAAAATAAATCGAATTTTGTAAACCTCTATCACCATACTGCAGATTTTTCTATTGAAGTAGAATGGAATTTTTTTGCATCATACCATGCTTGTGATGGTATAGGCGGCACAGTTAAGCAATTAGCTGCACAAGCAAGTCTTCGTATGGTCTACAATGAACAGGTTATGACCCCCCGTCAATTATATGAATGGTCTAAAGACAATATTAAAAATATCGATTTCATATATTCAACAGAAAAAGATTACGAAAAAGAATTAGCATTTCTGAAAACAAGGTTTGAAGAAGCCATAACAGTGAAAGGAACTCAACAGTTCCACAATTACAGACCAAAAAACAAAAGCACAGTTTTCGTTAAATATTACTCTTTTTCACACCACACAAAAGAAGAGATAGTAAGCAAACATGATGATGCTGATGATTTGAACTTGAATGATATAGTTGGTTTTGTAACATGTGTATATAATAATGAATGGTGACTAGGTTGTGTTTTAGGAATTGAAAATGAGGAGGTTAAAGTAAGTTTTTTACAACCTCATGGACCTTCTCCATCCTTTAAGTACCCTCATATTCCTGATGTATTGTTTGTAAATAAAACGGAAATACTAACCAAAGTTGACCCTACAACACAAACTGGAAGGGTTTACAATCTCTCAGAATCTGAAAGTTCAAAGGCGAGTAAAAAGCTACTTTCCAAACTGAGTAGAGATGAAAGACTTATCTGCCACAAGGCATTTTTATGTATCGAATTCTACTTTGTGTTTAAAAATTTCAAAATTACATCCTCGAAGTTTCTGTGCTAGTTCTGTTTACTGAACTTCAAAGGAATAAAAGATAACCAAAATTTAAGATTTTTTTGAAATTTAAAGGTTTTTTAATTAATTGAATTATTTATAGTTTTACTACAAAATGCTTATAATATTATTTAAAAAAAAACTAAAACATGTAAATTTTGAAATGAATTTAAATTGTTAAAAATGGTTTTGTGCATTTAAAAAAGTATTTTTTATTTATTTATTGTTTTTTTAATTTTTAAACAAAAATGCTAAGTAGCACCATTGCATTATTTGCTATAACTGTTGATCCCATCATGTCCCCACCCTGAAATTTTTAGGATGTATTTATTAAAACATATTAAAAAATATTTTTTTTTTCAAAATTTTTAAAAAACACTAACTTTAAAAAAATTTAAATTTTAAAAATAAAAAAATATATTAAAAATTCAAGAGAAATATGCAAGTTGCATGTCAAATTAAAGCTCATGCAATTCTCTTTAAAATGAGCTGGTAACCAACTGTATTGACCCCATAGAACTAAAATTGTAGCATTTTTAAGCACAACAGATGAGTAAAATCGAGGGCTTAGGGTCACACAAACGTAATTACATTTTTTTTCGTTGCATTTGGGTACAGGTGCATCAGACTTTAACCTATTTAAGAATCACAAGAACGTATGTTCACCTAGCTTGAGTTCTGGTTTGTGCATACATATCTACGTATAATGTTGATCTTGTTTAGAGAAGCATAATCGTAACTGCTGATCCAACCTTGTGTCATTGTAAATTTATGGTGGGTGTAGTTACGTTTGTGTGATCCCAATCCCCTGATTTTTTATATCCCCTTCAGGGCCCATGTGATCGAAGGGCTCCACACAATTGAGACTTGGTAAATTTGGTCACTGGTCCTTTCTATAAATAATTTCATTTTAAACAGTTCTGTAATTGAAAAAAAAATATGTGGGAGAACTGCCCTTTGGTTTGGTCACGCTTACCAAAAGAAAAGTGGTTTGAAACCAATTTAGACAAAATTTGTATGTTTTTTTTTTCAATTGAAAAACCAAATATTTCAGGGACAACTTTCCCTCCCCCAACTACAGCACTGTGTTTAAGGTAACATGCATGTAGTTGTATTATTTATTGCACTGCAATTACATATATTTTATGTATTTCAAAAGCTTTTTAAAATTTTTTGTGGTAGCTTCAGAAATGAATCGGACAAATAAAAGTGTGCAGAAAAATGAAGGAGGCCGTCGTATTTTTCAATCAGCATTTAGAGGCATTTTGCCGCCAGGAGACCGCAGTAATAAAGGTAATCTATTTTTTAAATTACATTTGGAGCTATTGATTTCATACATATATTGATTTTATACATATATTTTTCATATTTTTATCAAAAACAGTTAGATTTCTGATGCCTTTAACAAATACCTTTATGCTAAAGAGTAAAATTATACGTAATGGCACGGAAAAGAGCACAAATTTTCAAAAAAACACAGACACACGTTTCTGGGTTACAGCGAGCCCCTTTTTCAGTGCAAAAAAATACGAGGTTAAAGATGTAAAGAATATTAAAGCTTTTTGGCTTTAATTGGAATCCTTTACATCCATAAACTAGCATCTTTTTGTATTGAATAACAGGTTTTTTGTAATCCTGAAACAAGTATTAGCATTATTTTTCAAATTTGTACTTGAAAAAAAATTGTGTGACTTTTTTACTAATTGTGTGCATTGTATAATCTCTTTTACATGCAGTATACTCTGATTTAATGATTGCTAAGGGATTGAATATGATCATCCTTAAATTGGTTAGGCATGGCTATCAATTAAACTATCTTACACTACCAGCATGAAAAATGCTTATGACACTATTTCCTGCCAATTCGTATGTAAAATGACTCCCTGAATCTATGTACGACAACCATTTTCCTCTATCACATCACCTACCCCCTTTTTAAAGATAGTTCCTCCCTATTTTTTGTTTTTGACAGTTTCATAGCACCGTTTTGATTTGGAGAGGATCAGGGTTGGCAAAAACCCGGGTTTTTTTAAAAAAGCCCATGGACCCAGGGTTTTTTGGGTTTTTTTAAATAAAACCCAAAAAAACCCAACTAAAGCTGGGTTTTTTAAAAGAAATCTGGGTTTTTTTTGTCTTTTTTAGGGAAAATATGGGATACTTGTAGCATTTTGTAGTGTAAGTATATGGACAAAGCAAAAAATTGTCTTGAAGTAAAAAAAGATGGAAAATTTAGCGTTTTCTGAAGAAAAGTAAAAAAGACGACAAAACCCAAGAATGGTGAAGTTTCAGATTTTTTGTTTCCATGATTACCAACAGTTAAGACAAAGTTACTTCTCGAGTGATAAAATCCATTGTTTGTTTGTAATTGATCCTTTTTGTTTTTTTTTTGCATTTTACTTTTTTGTATTTCATTTTGTTATGCAAAACTACTGTAGAACCTCAAGTAGTTTTAAACCCTTTTTACTAAATTCAAGCTTAATCAAGACATTTCTTTGAATTTTATGTTGCTTGTTTTTCTATTTCTGTGTACAGAGTAAGAAATATTAAACTTTTTCATAAGATAATGAAAATACTGTACATCCTATCCTTTTTTCTGTCTGAGCGTTCTCAAAAACGGTCAAATGAGAACAATAAGCAATCGCGATTGCTCAATAAGACCCTAGTGTCATAAAACATGAGCATCAAAATCCCATTGCCAATTACCCTTCTCCCCTGCTAGATTCATTCAGATGTGTTAGGCATAAATGCCTGTTAATAACAACAGTAAATAATCCTATCTCATCACCTCACAACACCAATAGTAAAAGAATGTTTTTCTTTACTTATAATGTATTACCAATCATTCTGCATGACTGGGGTAAAGGATTCTTACAGGGTTGGCAAAAATCCAGGTTTTTTTAAAAAAAGCCCATGGACCCAGGGTATTTTGGGTTTTTTTAAATAAAACCCAAAAAAACCCAACTAAAGTTGGGTTTTTTAAAAGAAATGTGGGTTTTTTGTCTTTTTTTAGGAAAATGTGGGATACTTGTAGCATATTGTAGCTAAGTATATGGACAAAGTGCAAAAATTGTCTTCGGGTAAAAAAAGCTGGAAAACTAGTTAAAATTCAGCATTTTCTGAATAAATGTATAAAAGACCAAAAAACCCAAAAATGGTAAAGTTTCAGATATTACCATTATTACCAACAGTTAAGGCTAAGTTATTTCTCGAGTGATAAAATCTATTGTTCGTTTTGATTACTACATTTTTTTTTTGCATTTTACTTTATTGTATTTCATTTTGTTATGCACAACTACTGTAGAACCTCAAGTAGTTTAAAAATCCCTTTTTATTGAATTCCAGCTTAATCAAGACATTTCTTTGAATTTTATATTGCCTGTTTTTCTATTTCTGTGTACAGAGTAAGAAATATTGAAATTTTTCGTAAGATAATGAAAATGCTGTACCTGTTCTGTTTTCTGTCGACCGTTTGAAAAACCTGTTAATTTCTGAAAAATATACCTTGTTTATTCGAGATTTGTGACTTGTTGGTTTGCGGAAAATAATTCACATGAAAGTTTTTTAGCTAGAGTAGTTTTCTCTGTACAATCTACAAATATTAAGAAAATCAGCCGTGACAGGACTTATAATCAAGATAATTTGAGTTATTTATTGACCAGTTAAAGAAAAAAGTTAACTATATTTACTTAAAATCTTTGAAGTATTTTTTAAATGCTGTTAAGAGTTATAAGAATTACTATTAAAGTTCAAAATTCATTTTTATGTTCATTGGCTGTGGTGAAGATCAAATAAAAAAGAAATTTAAATTATGAAAGTATTTAAATTAATTATTTTTTTAAAAAACTTCTTGGAAAATTTTAAAAACCTAAAGTGGGCAAAATAATGGGTTTTTTTTAAATGGGTTTTTTCAAAAAAACCTATTGGGTCCAACCCAATTGGGTCTAATCCGGCCAACCCTGGAGAGGATGAGAGCATTATATTTAACCCCAACACGCATCCAAACATATTCTTTGAATTTTATCAATTGTCGGGAGCAAAACACATAAAAAAAAAATTAAACAATTAGCTGTAGTTAATAAAATAAATTTTTGGATAGCAAATACTTAATTAAAAAACCAGAAAGCACAGGAATGAATGAATTTTCTTTTCTCATAGTTAAAGATAAAAACAAAATCATCATTCTAGAACAACTTATAGCCCGGTCAAAATAGACATTCGAGTTCGGAAAAATTCCCATAAAGCTGAAAATTGGTACAGACCTTAAGAACATCATTATGAGTGAAATGTCAAAAGTCCTCATCGATCCGAGTGGAGCTAAAAATTTTATGCAAGGTCAAAGGTCAAAATTGAAATTTTTTAAAAAAAAAATTGAAAACATTCGTACAGTGCTGAAAATTGGTACAGACTTTAAATGCATCATTGTGAATGATATATGAAAAATTCCCACCGATTCCACTTGAACTAAAAATTTTATGGAAGGTCAAAGGTCAAAATAAACAAAGAAAACTTAAAAAATCGGAAAAATTCACATAGAGCTGAAAATTGGCAGAGTCACAAAATACACAATTATAAATGAAATATAAAAAATCCCCATCGATCCCACTGAATATAAACATTTTATGCACGGTCAAAGGTCAAAAAATGCTTTTTTTTATTTTGCAATTATTTCAAAACATAACTGTTATTATAAAAAGCGCATATTAATTTGTAAATTATACAATATGTTGAAAAGACATTTTTATATGAAGTTCAACTCTTTCTGGTTCAAATTATGTGAAAATGGTGAAACAAGTACAACATTATCCCTTATTTAACGGATATAAGGTGCCTCTCAGTACCTACTATCCCTAATCAGATTCTTCAGCTGCAGCAGCAACAATTTCTCTAGCCTTTGCATACAAAGGTTGATCAAAAGTAACAAGTAATGCTTTGTATTCTCCAAAGCACAAAGTAAAGTAGTGTATATACTATTGTAGTTATTTGCAGGTTGGTGAATAAATGGTAAGAACAAAATTCTCGACATTGAAAAATCCATATTATTCTTTTTTAACCTTCAATATAACCGTTCCAACCTGATAGCGATAATTTTTCCATTTCCCATACAACCATAACAAATCTATTTTCCGGAGTAAGAAAGAAGTTGTATCACTTTCATAAGCAAAATTCTGAGCAGTTATTTTACTATATCCTACTACACCATTATTGTGGTACTCTTGTGTTGGCACATGAGCTTTTTCTGCAAAATCTTTCGCTGAAATAATTTGTTTCATTCGCGATAAAGGATCTTCTGCTAAAACTGAACTTCTAGGAGTAATAATTTGGATTATTCCCATTATGTGTAGAGTGTTATGGCCATCTAAAGTGTGTATGTTAATACCAGCATTGTCTGCTGCGTATTGAATAAATATCCCGGTTTCTGATGGTACAATATGTGGCTGATGGTTAAAAACTGTAGCCGCCTCATAACGTCATAGTATCATTATGCGAAGCACTTAAACCAAAAGACGAGAAAATTTGTATCAAACGTTTAGATCCAAATCCTCGATGAAAAAAAACTGAGAGACCCAATTGTAATATCGAGATGAAAGATCTAGGACGAACAGCAGCCATAATACAGTGGCTGACACTAGTACATATTAATTTCAAATGTTCCAATTTAGATCGTTTTCTTTTTAAGATAATTTGCTCCAAAAAATAAGTCAATGACTCCGGAATGTCACTATTAGTGATGTGGATCGGGTAAATACCCAGTGGGTAGGTAAATATTTTTTGGGTATTTACCCGGGTATTTACCCAAGGCCTGGGTAAATACCCAAAAACTGGGTATTTTACAAAAAAATGCAAGTATGCAAAAAAAAGTCTGAATTTTTTTTTTTAAATCTAAATATGAAATAATTGGTAAAATTGATACATACATTATGTATTACACAGTTGATAATATTTTTTTATTGGAAGACTTGATGAAACTATGAAAGAAACATATCGTGAACCAAAGAATCTTTCTTTTCAATGTCATAATTGGCAAGTATAAGCAATTCAATGATGAACTTCAGGATTTCAAAATCACAATCTAAGTTAGTCATATCCAAAATGAAAAAAAAAAAAGAAGCATGAGGGATGCTTGGAAGAATTTACTAAGACGTTATTAAGACTATGATGTTATTTATTTATTTTATTGCTGTTTAAATGATAACGTGGCAAATATAGAAACAGTTTTCACATTAATAAGCAAAAAAAAAAATTGTTTTCTGCTGCCTTGCTCATTTGCATTTGCTCCCCGGTATTTCATGATGAAAATGTATTCGAACTATTTTTAATACACGCAATTAGTGATGTGGGAAGGTAAATATTTTTTTGGGTATTTATCAGAAGGCAGGGTAAATTCCTTAGTAATTGCGAATTTTGCCAAAAAAAAAAACTTAAGGTGGTATCAAAAGTTGATGATTTTCTTTAACATTAACTGTAAAGTGAAAGTTTAAAAATATAAAAATTTATATATTATAATTTCTTTAATTAAAGGCGTAATGAAATCTTATCAAAAAAACTGTCAGAATTTAGAATGAACTATTCTAAAACTTAAATAGGATGGAAGGATAATTTAATTTTTTATGGGGTAAAGCAAAGGAATGTAAGTTTAATTTTGTCACATAGATGGCACTAGCACAACTTTTCATCTTTGATTTTTCATAATATCATGCTACTAGTTAGTTTTGGCTCTGAGTTATAATCAGTTTGTAAAAAGCCTCCTAAATACTAAATGCCTATCACATTTGTTTAAAAGTGATCCTCCGCCAGTACACAAACAACGCTACTACCTGACGGCAATACATGGATGGTGTTGCTATGACGATGGATCCAAACAATTCCAAACGTTAATTGGTTAATTTTAAAATTTAAATTTAGAAGTTAACCAATTGTTTTCTCCTCTTTTAATTTCTAATGCTTTTGATCTTCGATAGTTGGCAGTAGCCAGAACTCCGAAAATATGCTAACTGGGATCTTTTTGCTCTATGTTAAAAGGGAGAACGTGATAGGCATTTAGTATTTAGGAGGCGTTAGTTTGTCACTCACCTTGTATTTGTACTGGTAAAACTTTAAATTTTGCTTTGAAAAGTGAAAAACAAAAAAGAAAGATGGAGACATTGATTAGGCATATCCAACACATTTAATGTGAATATCATATTAGATTGCTAAGTTGTTTCACACAATAATTCTTTAAATTTGTGATTCAAAAATTTATTGTTTTGTATATGGTTGGTTATATATATAGTGGAATAGACAGAAAAGTATTTTAGTTGAATATAAATTTTTGAAATAAATACCCGGGTAAATACCCATTTTGGGTATTTACCTGGGTATATACCCTGGGTATTTACCCCTAAAAATAAATACCCAGGTATTTTACATCACTAGTCACTATTAATATTTTCAAACATTTGACATGGCGGGGGATAATTGTTAGTGTCGCACACGACAGATTGAATATCTTCTTGAATAATTTCTGCCGCAGTCTTTAGTACCCTAAATCTTTCCTCTTTTGCTGTTTTTTTTTTTCGTACCAAGCTTTGTTCAGTATATCGTGCTGAGTGTAAACAAATCATTGCTAAACTTCCACGTTTCTCGGTTATAATCATTCTATTGCCAAACTTTAACTTTAATCTGATTTTGATTGTTTTATCATCTGGGATTTCAGTTTTACAAATATTTTTTAGTTCTTACAGTGAAAACTGACAATCATCATTATTTTCAATAAAATCAAATATTTCTGTCATCGCCATAGTAACAGCGGGATTTTCAGGACGACCTGCTTTAAGACCTACAGAACGCTTTAGAAATGAAGTGTAGCAATTAGAATGGTACTCCGCTTCAGCAGCAACTAAATCGTATTCATATTGTATGCATGCAATAACAATTTTTGCTACGTCATCTGAACGATTATGTGTAATCTTTAGAATATTATCTTTAAAGGAAACAGTAGCAACTTGACAAATTCTACGCCGTATATTCTGCTGTTTTTTCTTTTCAGTCTCTTCATTTGCTTTATCACCACAAAATAAGCAACAGTTTTTAAAACAAAATGTTGTCTCACCTGATAGGACTCTAGTACGAGGTGGACTACTCAGAGATGTACTGGCCTCTGTCTCTTGTTGTCTTTTAGCTGCCGCAATGCCCACTTTCGGGTGTACATTTTGCGACACTACATGAACTGATCCACCGACTGTTTGTCTTTCAAGTATTCAACAAACCCATCGTTCCTTGCTCTACTTGAATCAATTATAGATTTTAGTCCGCTTTCAACAGTAACAATTTCACCGTCAGTCAAAGATTTATTGCAAATGAAGCAATCTTGCGGCATCTTTGAAGAATTATTTGTTAAGGGTACGTGTTCATATCAAAAATAGTATCAATAAACCCGACTTTTCACATCAAAGAATCACTCCCTGTTAATAGGAGCACTTGAGCGATTGACTTTGCTCATACAAAGAAATCTAAGCGCATCCACTCTCCCCTGAATGTAATTTGATCTTTTCAATTTGAAGGGGGGGGTGTGAATCGTAAGAGGGGATAGGCATAGCGGTCAAGTGTAGTTTCTCGAGGTCACTCGAAAGAAAGAAAAGGATCTTCAGTACTATTTCCAAGTTTCAAAAACTGCGATACCTTATGAATGTTATCATTTATTGGGGGGGGGGGGAGCACGAATATTGGGCTTTTTTAACACCTAGGGCAGATCCAGTTTCTGGTTTTGGAAGTACTCGTTATCAGAAAGGGATCAAAGTAATTTTAGGGCACAAATAGGGGGTTTAAGGTCAACGAAATATGTCATCAAAATGCAGCTTTAATTTTGTCGCTTACGGGGAGGAGGGCTGGGAGGTAAGACCCCCAAGGCACAGCCTTTAAATCTGCGCTTGTATGTACATAAATACCTAGTTTTCCAACTTTGTATCCTCTATTTTAAGACACTTACCGTTTAAGAGATATTTGTGAAAAATTGATTTTCTGAACTTCGACCTTGAATAAAACGTTTAGCTCCACTGGGATTCGTTGGGAACGTTTGAAGTTTCGTTTATAATGATGTCTCTAATTATTTCTATGGTAATTTCATAGTCAAAGTGCAATATTTGGACAAAAATTGGGATTTTAGGGTGAATTTTTAGAAATTTGAGTCCCTGAACTGCTGTTTTAGGCTTTATTTTATCACTTTAGGGAGAGGGGGGTATGACCCCTTGACCCCATCCACTGAATCCCTCTCCAGTTTGTGCATAATTATCTATTAATTTTCAATCTTTGTATCCCCTTTTTTTTACAATAACACTTACCGTTTAAGAGATAGTTGCGAAAAATCAGTTTTTGACCTTTGACCTTGAATAAAATTTTTAGCTCCACCGGGATCGATGGGGACTTCTGACACTTCACTTTAGTGTTGTCCTTAACTATATTTGTGTTAATTTCATAGTCAAAGTACCAAATAGAGGTACAAATAAGGGGTATAAGGGATTTTTTTTTAATATGTCTCCAATGCCATTTTAACCTATATTTAGTAGCTTTAGGTGGAAGGTATGACCCCCATGACCCATCCTCAGAATCCCCACTTGTTTGTACACAATTGCATACCTTTCAAACTTTGTAACCTCCATTTTTTCGCTAACAATTATCGTTTAAGAGATATATATGAAAAATTGATTTTTTGACCTTTGACGTTGCATAAAATTTTTAGCTCCACTCGGATCGATGAGGACTTTTGACATTTCATGTATAATGATGTTCTTAAGGTCTGTACCAATTTTCAGCTTTATGGGAATTTTTCTGAACTTTCGCTTTTTTTTTGGTCTATTTTGACCGGGCTATTAGGTTCATATCGTCGCCTCAAAGCAACAGTAGCTTATCTTACTGTTATTCCTGAGCTTAGATGTCTTACTGTTGCTCTGAGGCGACAATATACAGTTCGATTTCGTTGGGAAGAATGAGAGAATTTTAAAAATATTTTTTTCATTTATTTAATTTGAAATTATTGCCACCTTTACTTGGATTTATTTTACGTACTACATACATAAGATTATAGTCAATCAAAAAAACTCAAGGGTCATGGTAGGGGTCCAGACCCCTTGGACCCTTCCCTTGTGTGCGCCGCTGACCATAAGTGTTTAAAACATACGAGGGCAAATCAAAAAGTCTTTGCACCTATTTTTTTTTTTTTTTTTTGAAACCAAAATACGGCTGTGAATACAAAGCGAACATATACATTCCCAGCAGTGACAGTTCCTTGAACAGTACCAGCCGTATCTGCTTTTTGTTCTGAAGAGCGGAGCTGCAATCGGTCATTTAAGATGACGTTCTTCAGACGTCCACAGCTTATGAGCAGTGAAGTGTTCTTTGTTTTGTACGGAGCAAGGGATAAAAGTCCATAGAAATTCGCAGGGACCTATAACCCAAACCTTGCCTAGTGATTTTCACGTTTTTGCTCCACTGAAGAAGTTTTTCGTAGGACAGAGATTCACGTGTGACGAAGATGCCAAGAACGCGGTTCCACTGGCAGCCGGAAGAATTTACCACTTAGGGATCTCTGATTTAGTGCTACAATGGGACAAATGTCTGAACTGGTGTGGTGACTATGTGGAAAAATAATGTAATGTGCGTAGTACACTACATATGTTTGTAAATACCTGTATGTACCAATTTTTGGCAAATAAAATACGGGCACAAAGACGTTTTGATTTGCTCTCGTACATGATTCAAACAAACTGTGACCAACCACTGTGCAAGAAATTTCTTATAAATTTATTGTGACAGTGATTTTTTCATGTGAAAAATAATTCATCCTATTTTGCTTCATGTAATAATTTTTCCATTTATTTATTTATATTTTTTAGACTCAAGAAAAGAACGTCAGAATGAGAGAACGTCTGCTTCATCAGCAAATCATACGTTGAAAGAAAATATTGATGAACAAAGACCTCCTGATAAAAAAAATGACCTTAGCATTCAGAAAAATGTTCCAAATCGTTCTAAAAATGAATGTAATGTAAAGGATCAAAAAGAGAGTACTTTAAAATTTTCGAGTAATAGATCTTTATCAGGGGAAGATGTTGGAGGCCCGCTTGCAAGAAATTTTCCGGGGGCTGAATATTCTGATGTTAATTTAAATCATAAAAAATCTGGTGCTATGGAATGTGTCTCTAACAGTTTCAGTAAACCTAATTCTGGTAAAGGAGATTGGAAACACGATGCCAATTCAAATGAAACTGTTTTACGGCATAATCAGAGGGTTAAAAGAAGCAACTCATGTCGTGATGGGGCACTGGATGATATGTCATCTGCGTTTTCAAAGTCCTTCAACTCATCAACAACAAATTCATTTTCTTATAAAAAAGATAATTTTAGAAGCAACTGTAGGAAAAATGTATCTTGTCAGAAATTTCAAGAAATTAATGAAAAGTCCTATAGTAAAAAGTGTGAACCTCGAGATGATTACGGTCAAAATGCATCACATTCTGATTATAATAGTGAAAGCAATGAAGAAGAAATTAACCATAAAAAGTATGAACCTCGAGATGATTATGGTCAAAATGCATCGCATTCTGATTATAAAAGTGAAAGCAATGAAGAAGAAATTAACAGTGATGCAATTGAATATGAGGTAGAAAAAATCTGTGAACGTCATGTATTGGTAGATAATTCTGTAAAAGTTTTAAATAACAATAAAGAACAATTGAAAATTACAATTTCCAACCCACTACAAAGAAAATGTACTGATTACTGCAATCCTGAAAGTAAATTAAATAGTAAATTCAGTGATCAATCTTCAAATAAGGCTGTGATAGTACATAAACCAGAAAATAATACAAATAACCATAATGTACTTCATGAAAATAGAGATGCATGTTTATTTGATACTGGCGATGGAAAGACTACAATACATCGACAAGGAAATGCACCAGCAGCACATTCAAAAATTAGTCATTCAAAATTTGATGATTATCCTAATCATAAATTGAGTAGTAAGTTCCATGATCATACTTCAAAAAAGCCTATTGTACATAAACCAGAAAATAACACAAATAACCCTAATGTGCTTCATAAAAATAGAGATGCATGTTTATCTGATACTGGTGATGGAAAGACTACAATACATCGGCAAGAAAATGCACGAGCAATACATTCAAAAATTAGTCATTCAAAATTTTGTGATAATCCTAAACGTAAATTAAATAGCAAGTTCCTTGATCATACTTCAAAAAAGTCTACTGTATATACACCAGAAAATAACACAAATGTGCTTTTTAAAAATGTAAATTCAAGTTTAT
Organism: Uloborus diversus; assembly: GCF_026930045.1. NCBI lineage: Eukaryota > Metazoa > Arthropoda > Arachnida > Araneae > Uloboridae > Uloborus > Uloborus diversus. The sequence continues at coordinate 151,647,406 of NC_072735.1, forward strand.
CTAATAGTAGTGATGGAGAGGCTTTAAGTATTGTTGATGGGGAAAATTTAAAAGGAAATACATCAGCTGTGCGCTCAAAAATAAGTCACTCGAAATGTAATGAAGATGGTGAAAAAGTATATGACTTCAACTTTCTTTCTGAATGTACTTCTGCTACTGAATGTAAAACCATTCAAGGCATCATTAGGGAGGGAATTGATGAATCTGAGCTGGACCTCAGAGCTCTTGATGATAAAAAAATATTTTCCGATGAAAAGGTGGGCGCTTTATAAACTATGTTTATATATATATATGTGTGTGTGTGTGTATGTATATATATATATATATATATATATATATATATATATATATATATATATATATATATATATATATATATATATATATATTTATATATTTTTATTTCAGTAAGAGTTCTTTAAAATGCTAGTCTATAAAATGCAATTTTCCATTATCTCTCAGAAATTTGTATTAAACTATCAGGGCATAAAACTGGGCAGTAAAAGTCAGTTAAAGTCAGTATCTTAAAAATTGGTCAATATTAGTCATTATTTACCGAATTTAGTCAGTAAAGGCAGGTTTTTTTTTACTTTCTTCTATATCTAATACAGTCGAATCCTGACTTACGCGAAGGATGCGTTCCAAGACCCCCTCGCGTAAGTCGAAATTTCGCGTTGTGGAAAAAGGTATGTGTAAAGACTTTTATAAACATATCCACCACCTCAAATTGTTAACCATTTCTTAACTATACAGTGCTGTTTCTTGCATAAAAAACTGAATTTTTATTTATATTTTAAATTTAAAAAAATAACATTTTATTCAACATAAAATACTGTTACAATGCACTAAATCAATGATCGATGGGAAAGAAAGACATAAAATAAACCAGTACACTACGTACAGTATGTTATAAGAAAAACAAATACACTATAGTTTTACTGTACAGTGGATCCAGTAATGATATTTGTAACTTAAAAAAAGTGAAGATGATGATTTATGCTGTGTGATCTCAAACCGTTATTCTTTGATATTTTCAAATACACAATACTGTTGCTTCACTAGTTCTTTATAACGTTTCCATCTATGGCAATTGGCAATGCAACACCCCTCTTAAATTCACAATACAAGAGCAGTTTCCGGTTTCATTATTTTGGAATTTTGCTTAGATACTACTTGGTGAACTTTGACGGACTTCCTTTTATTTAACTTCTAATTGTACATGGAAGATTCACCCATGCCTAATTGTCGTGCCACCTTCAACACATTTGTTCAAGCACATAATCTTTAGTTTTTCTTTAATTGTCAGAAAACTTTCTCTTTTTCTTTCTATCTTCACAAGATGAAACAGCCTCTTAGGTGTCATTATATTTCAACAACTCTCACATTTAGAATGAAAAAAAAATGGAAAATGAGGCGTAGTTATTTGTATAAACGATGTATCAGACTAGTACGGTGTGTTAACTTTCGCTCTGAGTGATGCTAAAGGGATGAAAGTCCATTCACGAAAAAACATTTTTTAGTAGCCAATACCGACACCATGATTCCCTTCCGAAAATTTTCGTGTTGCGGGCGAGGAATTCACATTATGTCTAAAATTCTTGACTGGTGAAAAAAATCGCGTTATAGCCATTTCGCTTAAGTCGGATTGCGTTGTAGTGGGAGTCGACTGTGTATAGAAGTCTTTATTTTTGTGAAGAAAATCAATCCACTCTAAAGAATCACTTTTCAATCGATTACTAATTTTTTGCTCTGAAAAGTTGGGGGCGGGGGGAGGATATTTTACTTTTGGATATGAGGGGGCGGTTGCCTCCCTGAAAAGCAAATTGTGCTTTTTAATTAATAAATGATATTTGAGGTTGTGAAACACAATGACAAATGTTAATAGGAACGTGATTCTGTTACCCTTAATTCAAACACGTGGTTTTCCTTCGAAAGTATGAAGCTTTGCATTACCTAAGGGGATAGTTCATAATGGTTCCATGCTTGGTCTATCGCTCCTTTAAGGTCCTTGGTCGAAAAATATTGGCTTCAAATTTCATATAATTTTCTTGCTAGATGTTCCAACATACTTTCCATTGGATTTTTGTCTGGGCTAAGCGATAGGCAGTCCATGACATTGATACTACATATTTGTTGTGTTAGACACATGAGTAGGTGCTTTGTCTTTTGGAAATACACTGAGTGGTACTCCCAGCAAATCCTGCATCAGAACAAAATCGCCCTTTAATCTTTGCTGATAGTTATGGGAGTTCATTTTCTTGCTAGAAATTGCCAAAAATGCTTGTCTATTGAATCTAAAAGTATCTGAAGCTATAACTTACCCCCCCATCTTGCCTGTCTACAGAAAAAAAAAAAAAACCTTTTCGTTCGCTTCTTAAATCATGCCAGTAAAATTTTTATTCATCAGGTCCATCTAAGTTCCACTTTTTCTCAGTACTAAATATTGTTGACAGCCATTTGTCACCATAAGACGTCGTTTTCTTTGCTTGGTTTAAACGCAGGGTTTGTTGTGGCATTCGGTTTAATTGACTAATGTTTTTGGCGATTTGTAACAAGAAAATGAGCTTTCTCAACTCTTAGCAAATGTAAGAGGACCATCTTATTCGAATACAGGATTTGCTTAGCGGACCAAACTGTATTTCAGCATTGTGTGTATGAAATAACTAGAGGTAATGAAACACAATTTCATATTTACATTTGTAACTATGTTTCTCAAACTCAATTCATAAATTAAAAAGTGTCTGTAATTATGCTACACCCTATTTTCTAGTTTTCTTCATAAATTCAATGCATTGTGTTTTTAAAATAAATGACCCTAACTTGTGTTTCACGTACTAGTTATCATTATATACACATGTCATATGAATCCCTCCATTCATATTTTTACTGTGAATTGTATTTTATGTTTGTGTCTATATTTTTGAAACGATGTAGTTTTTGTACATGCAAAGATCTTTAACAGAGTTAAATGTAAAATTTATACATTTTTTCCACTTCGTATTTCCTGATTTCAGAATTTTTCATGGAGTTGTTTTCCCACTGAGTTTTCAAACAAAAAAAAAAAAAAAATGTGAATAGAAAAGTGCTCTCAATCACTAAATAATATTTTAAACAGTTGCCAAATCTTTTAATTTATTTTCCTACTTTCGGAAAAGTTTTATTCATTACTAGCAAAAATACTCGGCGTTGCCTGGGCCAGTAATAATTATGAGAAACAATCGTTACTTGCACTTATTTTCTGTTTTAAGTGAAAGAATTTGAAACACACCTTTTTGACTTGATCAACAATCTAGCTTCTTCCTTACTCATAAAACTAAAATAGGAATAAGTATAAAGAAAAAAATAGTACTCATTTAGAAACGAAAGCACGACATATAAGCAAAAACAAATTTGAAGAATTTCCAAAACATGAAGTTAAACTTCACGTGTTTAAAAAGATTTTAATATTGGGTCTAAAACCTTCTCTGTATGGCTATTAAAATACAAACTGTTCAAACAAATGTAGCCGCTCGCAATCCCCATATACTTGCTTTAGTTATTCTGGGAAATGTCAATTATTATGAGTTCTTGGTGCGATTTAAAAAATTACTAAATTTGCGGAATTATTTTGGGATACCTTCAATAATGCTCCCCCTCCTTACTTAGTAAAACGGTATGTTACTAACTTACGTTTAAGAGACATATTGTCGCCAGATGCTGAGATTCTTTTGGTCACCATAAAATGGTGCTAAACAGTTTCATCCAAAATATTTCCAAAATAAGTAATAAAATTTGGCGATTGTTTAAATTGTGCAAAAGAAAAATTAATGCAAGTTTTTGTGCTGTTTAAGGATTTACATAATTTAGTTGGTGGATTATTTATTCATTAAAAAACTTTTTTCAAGATTCTTTGATTGGAGATATTTTGTTTACATGGCGAAAAACTGAGAAACATTATTGTGTAGTCTTTGGCTTCAAAAATAGAGACAGTCGAAAAAACTGCCAAATGCATCAGCCACTGAAATCTTTCTCCAAAAATTTTGGCGAGATTTCTGCTGGTTGATTAGATAATGAGTAAGTCTCCAATCAGCACAAATAATAATAAAAAAACATTAATTACATTAAAGTTCCGTTTAAATGGAAAATGATCAGCCAAATCCATTTATTATTAGCCAAACTTGTGAGAAAACATTACTTTAAGGTTTGACTTGAGAAAAACCTCTAACAATCAGACAAAATGCAAAAATATTCTCTAATATAACAATTTTAGCTATCAACTGGGAGTTGAGATGATACACTAAATAATGAATTGTGTTGATGAAAGCCTTCGAACATGGCACTGAAAAGCTCATAACTTCTTTTGTATCCAACTTAAAACTTTCTTACAGATGCCATCTTCAGCAGAAAAATCAGCGCTTTCGATGGACACATAATTTTAATATGTGCACGTATTTTTTCACCTCCACGTTAGGGCATTTATGCGAAAACTGAGACTTAAATTGGAATAAAAAAGGAATTATCAATCAGATTTCTTTCAAACTGGTCTATAAACCTTCCAAGTAACAAAAAGAACAAACGGTGAAAGATTCAGCCAATTCTGCCAGATAGTTTCTGAGATCTTAGGGAACAAACACACCCACAAATTTACCAACATCCATTTTTATATATATAGATACAATAAAGATATGAATTAAACTGAACTTTCTGTCAAAAAATGTGCCTAATTAGCTTCACATTATGTTGCTGCGCATTATAAACAAAGCTAGTATCTAATTCACTAAGTATGATACTCTTTTTGTTACGCCAAAGTTAGTTAATTTTTTAAAATTTTAGTCAATATATGGTCAGTATTTAGTCAGTATTTTATGAATTTTGGTCAGTAAAGTCAGTATTTTTGACCCTTCAAACAGTTTTACCCCCTGATTATGTAGTAAAGAAATTTCTACATCCTCATTTATATAACAGCCAAAATCACTGATCAAGTAACCCTATTGGCGTCACCAGCAATGAAACTCGTGATAAAATGGATGTACTGTACTGCTGGGGAAAAACTTAAAAAAAAGTAATGGCTTGAACTAATTTTCAATGAAAAATTAATTTTAAATGTTCCTTTTTTTTATTTAAACTATGCAATATTTTGCAATAAAAACACAAAAATGTGAACCTATTTTTTGTTTGCTTAGAAAGATTTTTTGTTAATTTTTTACTAACAGTGGGGACAAGTGAGGGAATGACATTTGAGTATTTAAGGCCCATATCAAAGACACTTAAAATAAAATGTAGAAATGTCACTTTAATTATCTCATTAAACTCTTGTAAAAAGTATTTAAATTCTTAAAAATATATAAGTCATGAAGCATTTGTAAAAATACCAGGAACATGAAAATGAATTTCTCCGAGAATGACCGAAATCTATAAAATGCAATAGTCTTATCATAAAATATGTACCGTAAAGATCTATTATACTAATGAGTTTTTTTTCTTTTGTTTTGTTTGTTTTTTAAGTTTTTAGTTTTGATATGATTATGTTTTTGATAATATCTCAAAATAATTTTTCCATAACGTAGATCATATTCGATTCAAATGTGTTATCTTTACAATGTAATATCAAAATTATGTCCCAAATTGATGAGTTCACTGTTTTATTTATGTCCTGAATCTAAACCTTCTTTTAAGGTTTCTAAAGTTTCTTTTTTTTTTTTAAAGGTGGTAGGAGGGAGGAGGAATATTGTAATTTCCATTGCTACTAAAATATATGTTGTGATATATTTCTGTATGTTGTGGTATTATATCGGAGAAGAGCAACATGGGGTACCTTATCAAAAGCTTTTTGAAAATCGATGTAAACAACATCCACACACTTTTTGTTGACTTTAGGTAACAAAAAGTGTGTGGATGTTGTTTACATTGATTTTCAAAAAGCTTTTGATAAGGTATCGCATGTTGCTCTTCTCAGCAAACTAGCTGATATAGGATTAGGAGGAAAACTTTACTTTGGGTTAGAAATTGGCTGACTGGGAGGAAACAAAGAGTAGTTGTGTGGGAAAAATCCTTCTAAATGGAGTGATATTTTAAGCAGGGTGCCTCAGGGATCAGTTTTAGGACCTCTTCTATCTATTATTTTTACAAATGACATTGATGAAAATATTTTTGGAAACATAAATTGTTTTTCTAATGATTTAAAAGTTATGGGGATTGTGTAAAGAATGAAGATCAAGTAAAACAGCTGCAAGAGGATTTAGATCATATTACTAAGTGGGTGGATAAGTGGGGTATGGCAGTTAATGTAGGGAAATGCCTAGTGCTACACTTAGGTCATGGAAATAAGCATGAGAGTTATTATTTACAGGGTTCGGTCATTAGTCAGGCAGAAAGTGTTATTGATCTGGGTATCTCAATAAATCAGGGTTTCAAATTTAGTCAACAGTGCAGCATTTCAAGTAACATAGCCAACAGAATGCTTGGGTTTATCAATAGATCTATTTCAAACAAATATAAGAAGGATCTTCTGCCTTTATATAGGACCTCAGTAAGACCTCATTTGGAGTATGCTGTTCAGTTTTGGTCCCCTTATCTCAGGAAAAATATTTCTGTGTTGAAAAGGGTTCAAAGAAGGGTTACTAGACTTGTAAGGGGACTTTCAGATTTAGACTATGAAAACAGACTTAATAGGCTTAATATGTATAGCCTGGAGCAAAGGAGAGTCACAGGGGACATGATTCAGTTGTTTAAATTTATCAAAATGAAAGATGTTAACAGGTTAAATTTTTGCACAGAAAGCAGGCCGAGGGGTCATTGTTTTAAGCTATTCAAATCTCAGGCTAACCTGGAAATTAGGAAAAATTACTTCTTTAGTAGGGTCGTGGGCACTTCGAATAGCTTACTGGAAGACGGGGTAATGAGCAAGGGGATGGATAGTTTTAATAGGGCCATTGTTCTTCATTGGGGACTTATAAACTGGCTAGGACCAGCCTAGCTGGGCCTAGAGCCTGTTGCTGGTCGTCACATTTGTATTTGTGACCTAAGTTGTTACAAGTGTGTGTTTCTGTTTCAGTTATATGAAAACTGAATAGGGTTGAAAACATTTTGAAGTTGAAATAGAGACCATTTATCAAACGCTCTCTAGCTTTCCTTCTTCCATAGATTATAAGTTGACTGTATCTTTTATTGACTCTGAGGCAGCAATCTTGGACCTTTGCTCTTACCAAAGTATAAAAACTTTCTCTTACATGTAACCTCGCTGTTAAATGATTGAATTTTTAGAATGTTAAAAGATCAATATTTTAACACTCACCAGCCACTATTATTTATTGAAGTTTCTACAGAAATTTTGTTATGACCATTGTTATAAAACTTATTTTAAAAAATTATATTTCTCTATATTTCTTTTATTTTTTGCTACATAGAAAGTGGTTTGTCTTAAAGACGAAGCTGAATTGCGTCCGAAAATTCTTCCTGAGCAGTATGAAGCTGTAACAAACTACATATTAGAAATTGAAAACGAACGGAAGGTTGATTGCCAAGTTGCTGGAAGAGTTATTCATGACTTAACTAGGTTCTTTGGTTATTATTTTCAAGGTATGTATTCAATTTTAAAAACTTAATACTTTCAAATTTTTACAACATACCACCAATAATTGCTTGAAATACCGGCATAATTTTGTATACAGTGTATTTAAGCACAATTACTGGTAAATGCGACTGAAAATGCGTCAATATTTCGTTACCTTGTCAAACAAGATTTAATGTGCAATAAGTGCACTTTCTATTCAATTTCAAGAATAGTAAATTTCCAAAAAATTGCAAAATGATTCAGTGTAAGTTAACTACATGTATTGTCCACGATAGGTTCTTGGCAGGGCCGGATTTAGGGGAGGGCAGGCGGGGCTACTGCCTCGAGGCCTCCACATTAAAGGGGCCCCCACAATAAAATTTTTGCAAAATATCCTAACTTTCACGGGTCAGCAAATTTTATGTTTTTTCTCCCAGACATTTTTGTATTTCTACAAAGAATGTATTTCTAAATATCATATGAAAATAACCTTAAAAGGACATAACTTTTAAAATGAAATGTATGTTTATGTATAAATAAGAAACAGTAATTTTAATTCTATGAATTATAATAATAATAATATAAAAAAAATAAATAGCAACTTCAGGATATATTTACTATTAAAGTGCTGATCAAAAATATCGGATATATACATATATACCAAAATATTCGGATATATATCAAAGTATCGGATATTTTCGAAAATATGATGATCTTTTCGAACCCTGATTAGGGGACTCCACTCCTTTGTTGCCCCGGGGCCTCCACACTTCCAAATCCGGCCCTGGTTTTTGGTGTATACCTGACTTTTGTAGTCAGCATTTTATAGATATCCCAGAATCTTGTCGTCATTTATGTATTGCACTACATTGTTTTGAATAAAGAGACTATTGTGTAGAATGGGTACATTGGCGATATAATGAATTATTCGCTATAGAAAACTGCAAATTTTCTTGTTGGTGACATTCTACAATTGTATGGCAACCTTAATATTTGACACCAAGTTTAATCAGTTGGAGGTCTAGTCTCTGCCCATACGTAAATAGCATACGTTAATCGTGACGTCATCGGCCGAGCACATCGTAAGGGACGCTAGCCACTTACGCACTCACCGTACGTACGGTAATTGCGGTAGTCTCTGCCCAAAAATACCGGAAGTTCGATAATACTCACTGGGATAACGAACGTACGGTAAGCATTAAACCACGCCTTTCTTCATGTCCCTGTACGCCAATGGAAAAGTAGAATTGTTGACATGAGCACGCTCAGGAGACGAGGCTAGCCTCAGTTGTTTTGTTTTGATTCTCCTTCCGACGTCTGCTCTCAATCACAGAAAGATGGAAAAAAATGTTCTTGTTGTTACTTACACCACTCGGGTACCCAAATTAGAAAAAAAGGGGCACAAAAGAAGAACTTTTTGACCTAAGAATCATAATGATATTAAAAAAGAGCATTTTTGTTGGAGTTTTTACCTTTTTTTTTTTGAGCATTCAGTAACAAGTTCCTAAAAATTAAAACATCAACTAGCAAAGAAAACAAAGCAATGGAAGGTTCTAATTAAATTCATTTTTAATATTTCTTCATTGATCTGTCAATATGATAATGAAATTACAAAATATTCTTAATGTAGCGAAATATCATTCTTTGAAACATTATTTTGAATTGTTTTGTAAATTATCAAAATAGCTTTAACACTATAATATTTTTTAAGAATTTGGCTCAAAATACTTTTGTGCCAACTCTCAAAAAACAGGCACTTCTGGCACCATGGACATATCCACCGGGGGGGGGGGGCATTTGTCAATGGGGGGGAGTTTGAAAGTGTATACATCTTCTTCCAAGTCCATTTAAAAAGAAAAAATATTGGTGTTGAGTTAATACTGCTATCATTTTAGAATTACATTGCTGCCAAAATCTTGGGGGGAGGAGGGGGCTAAAACACCAGTACCCAAATTGTCCAAATTATGGCCCTGCCCAGGAGGACACTGAACTTAAATCTTTGGGAGGAAAAAATGTCTTCAATTATTTGCCGAATAGAATGCCACAAATATTGTCGCTGAATGAGGATAATTTTGCCTAATAGAACTCCTAATTTTGCTGAATCGGGAAAAAAATTTGTTGAATAAGGAAAATTTTGGAAGGTCATAACGACTTCGCATTGGGACTCTCCTGGGCCTGCCCTCCCCTTCCATGTTGAGATGGTGACACCCTTGTCTGGCCCTGATCAAGGATTGGGCCAACCAGGTTCTGATCTATAAATTTTGGGCCCCTCTGGCAAAAAATTAGCAGAGCCCCTTACAGCCTACTGGAGTTCTACGCCACTGAAAGCCGGGGGCCCCTTTAGTATAGTGAGCTGCCCCGCGCTGTAGATAAGTAGATCTGGAGCTGGGGCTAACTGAGCCCAGGCCCAAGGAGTTTAGAAACCCATCTCTCTTTAAATATCCAATGAATGAAATTTAATTTGTATTTATTAGGCTTTACATATGCAATTACGAAAAGAAAAATAATTGCTAAAATGTTTTTTCGTGAATTTCTTTCTATTTGTAGTTTGAAAATTAAAACATCATTCAGAACAACAATTTGCATAACAGATTATCGAATAGTCGATAATATTAATTTCTGTGACTGCCTGTCTCTAACCGCATCTCCTCTGAACTGGAAATGTCTGCAAAGTCAATACTGGTACTGTTGAATACATCCCACTCTAGGATTCCCCGTACCTACCATTTTTGTTCTAAACTGTGGGATAGAGACCTGAAGACAGCTGTTTTTTGATCCAGGTTAGAAGACGAGTAATCTCTGGTCTAGCACTCCCAGAGGTATTAATTCTTTGAAGGACTTTGACTGCGACATATTTAACTTGCCACCATTAACAAACATGGAAGATCTTTGACCGGCTGGCATCGAACCTGGGACCCTTCGGATAAGCAGGGGTCCTCCCCCAAGAGCAAAAACACCCCTCCCCCAAAAAATACCTCTCAATTCCCCCCCCCTCCCTTAGAAATTCTATTGGCGCAGTTTGTGCCATGACCCCTTCCAGTAGGGCACCCCTGAGTTAAGAATCTGACACCTTACCAATCCGGCCAGCACACCCCACCTTTGGATATGGGTTGTTAATCTCTGTATTTATTGCACCCTGTCTCACCCCTCTAAACCTTGAGGGGCCAGATATCCAGTACTGATTATGTCTTGAGGATATCCAAGGATGTCATGATACCCTAAAAAGCATAAAATCTTTGAGGCGAATGGCAAACGGGTTGGTGTGCAAAGCGAGCAGGGGGGTGGGGCCCCCTAGTCTAAACTATATATTTCTGTGTCTATCTTCTACGGATTGGCCGTGCAGGGGTCGAAGTAGTCCTATATATCCTATATTTCCTATATTTTCAAAAAAAAGCATCAAAATCGTCCTATATTTCCTATATTTTTCAAAAATGTCCATTATTTCCTATATTCTCGTTTTAAACCATATATATCTTTTAAAAAGAACGGTAAATAAACTTTCTGACATCGGATTTTTCGCTGAAAGTACGTGCCCAAACGAATTTCAAATTAAAAAACTCAACTGACAAAATTCTGCAACAGGCATCTTCTCTCATTAGCTACAGCAATGTGACGTCACTCTATAGTGGGTGGAGTTACGAGAACTAATGCTGAAGTTGGTTTTAGAATTTTGCATTGGGGGGGGGGGGGGCAACAGCCGTTTGTTTTGTTTTCCATCATGGTTTTCGTTGATATATTTTTGCGTTCAGTGCATTTTCTGATCGGAATGTTCTAATTTTCTTTTTGCAATCTTTTCTTTTTGTGGAATTTTGGGATCATGGAATAATTAATTCCTTATGATGTTAAAACGTAGTTTGTTGTAATAAGTGGAATTATAATGGCGAAATCGCATTGCTTAACAACATTTCGTGTGGAGTTGGTGAATCAGGAGGACATTAATTCTACAAATTTTGGTGCATGGTGCACTAAAGGATTTTATCGCTTTTTGTCATTTTTGCAACTGTTCAGTGCCTATAAGCAATAGTGGATTTTCGCAATTAAGGCAGCATGCTAAAACATTCAAGCATAAAGAAAACTCTGAAAAACGTCAGAAGGATCCTTCTCAAGCTCTGTTTGTTCCTAATACAAGTGGTAAAGGGTTCAAGATATAAAATCTAAGAGCAGTGGAATTAGTACTTGGGTCATGAGTGAGGAAAAAAAAAATTATCTTTCTTCAAATTTTGTTTAGTTATTTAGTCTATAAAGTACACTTTTTTCAAAAATTATTCTTTCAACTACAGGGAAGTAATATGTAAATATAGAGATGTAAAATATTTTGTTTGAGGTTTTTTTCAACAAAATCATTGATAAGAATAACTGAATAATATATGATGTGTATTATTTCTTTTTTCATAGCCAAATTATTCATATATTGTGTCCTATATTTGTCCTATGTTTTTTGTGGAAAATGTCCTATATCTGACAAGTTGGTCACTTCTACCCCTGGCCGTGTCTACCTGTACCATTGGATACAGGGCAACTAGGGGAAGCCATTTCCACTCTTTAACACCCCTCTAAACCTTTAGGGGCCTCCATTCTTGAGGATATCCAGGGATGTCTCAACACCCCTAAAATCATTAATAGTCACCTGCTGCAAGTGGCTTTGAACCCCCACAGGTGGCAACTGGGGGTTGGTGAGCCAAACGAGCAGGGGGCAGAGCCCTCTAAAATTCCATTACAATTATACTGCAATTTGTACAGAATATGTTTCAATATTCCTTTTTATAATAAAATGACAGCTTAAGTAAAGAAATTTGTTTGCAATCAGCCGAAGGAATACAAATAAAGTGCATATTGAAGAAACAACGATGAACATTAATGTAAATTTGCATTTATTGGTTCCGCAACTGTGTAAAATTTTGTGATGTGTATTACGGGAATGATGATATGTATAGTGAAGAAATCAAATTCCAGATCCATCAATTGGGTGGTAAGGGGATCCTCTGGATTTCAGAAACAATCAAATTTGGCATTATTGTGTACGCATTTTATTGTTTTTTCCATTTAAAATGCATCGAGCACAAATCTTTAGCTCCCCCTCCCTCCCATGGAAAATTGTGAAATGAGACCCTACTGTACCTTGAGGGGGTCCTATGGAAGTATACATGTATACCTGAGCTTACAGCTATTATGTGCAAAGTCTATGATAGCTGCTGAGTGCTGAATTTGCTCCTTTAAGTGTTCAACAAGAAGAAGCAGAAATATTGGAATGCATCAAAAGACGAGTATTTCAGGAGTCTCATACAATGTGTTGAATAGTTTAGATGCAAAGTTTGTCAAACTTTTTTCTGACCAAAAATGTTCTGATTAACCTCACAGCAATAAAACATTGCTTTCCATCAGCAAGATTACCAGCTCATTTGCTCCTTCATCATTATGGGATTACCAACTAATTTACCTTATCATTCGGCAAACACATCATTTTTAAATCATAGCATTCATTTATATTTATTGATAGGAGTGAAGTAAAAGGTATTGCAGGTTGGCCTTAGAAACGATGTTGTTTATTTTATTTGCAAAAATTAACATTATTCGACATGCAAATGGATCATATCAAATCTATAAATAAATAAATAAAATTCTCAACCTGACCATCTCAGATTTTCATAAAAGTTTCGGAAGCCCTACTCTCTGACATCTTAAATGTGACAGTAAAATCCCTCCTGACAGTCACCACTCTGATGCGGACAATGTTTTATTCTCCGATTGCAAGGAAAATAACATTATTAAACCTCTGTCCTGCAGACACACCTCTTTTGCCGACAAAATTTTTTTCTGGTTAGTGTCCGTATTAAAGGGGTTTTACTGTATATAATTAAAAAAAAACCCCTTCATACTTGATTAGTAATTAGTTCCTGAAAGTTGTTGAAAAGCACTTCTTTTTAACTTGCTGGCAGTGCTTAAAATTTTATAATTCAAGCTTTAAGAGAGCTACAGAGCTGTATTAAGCTCACTTTAAAGAGAAAGACATGCACTTTAGTTAAATGTGTAATTTAAATACTTTTCGGGAAAAAATTCTCTTTCCCAAAATTTTTAAATTAAAAAAAATGAGAATAGTGTCATTTTATAAAAAAGAGCATGATTTTTACTGTATTTTAGTGAATAGGGCCAAAAATTTTCAGAGTGGGACTACAACAAAATTTAAAATATACACTTTTTTAAAATTATTGGAATAAAAAAAGTTTAACTTGCAAATCAGAGATTAAAGATCATGAAATTATCTTTAAAATGTGCTATTGTACAGCTCTGTAGCTCAAAAAAAAAAAAAACTTAAGTTATAACTAGTGATGTGCCGGATCGTTAAAAGTTCAGATCTGCGGAAAAGGATCACTAGTGTCTAGATCTGTGAGAACTTCTTGTGGGTCAGCACACGCTAGAAACTGAAAGCAGATAAATTTTAAATCGTAGAGCAACAAAGAAATTCTTATTACTCGCAAGCATAAAGGTGTAACATTGTACTCAAAATTTACTTTTATGTAAACAAGCTTATAACCCCCACTTGGAAATTCCTAACAAATATTAAACGCAGAAAGGTGTAACATGGTACTCAAAATTTACTTTTATGTAAACAAGCTTATAACCTCCACTTGGAAATTCCTAACAAATATTAAACGCAGAAAATTTCATTCTTTCAACTAGTGCTAATATTTAAACACACATATAAGATCTCACTATTAAAACTGCGAAAAACACTAAGTTGGATTTTAATTAATATCTTAATTAATTCATAAGTGTCCACCAAGGGAAGATCGGACTACGGCATTGAAAATTTTAGGAGGGTTATTTTCAGGGGTACTTTTCTCTGTTGCATTTGGGGAAGAAGTGGACACCCCTGAGTAATTAGTGTTACAAAGACACTTTCTAAGCTAAGAACACTTTCGATCAAGTCACATTTTGAGCGTAAAAAGAATGAACAAAATCGTTTCATCTCTTTGGGGCCTACGATTCCACAAACACACACAAATATACATGTCAAACTTAACTCTTTCCTAATAGAGTCAGGGTTTAAAAATTAACTTTTTTAATTTCTGAAATGATTCCTTATTTAACTAAATCAAAACACCTAACTTACATAGAATTTAAGAGTGTTTCATACCTATCTATATCTAGAATTCAAATATGTGTTGAAATTAAAGAATATGAAATATTTGTTTAAGATCCGTAAAAAACAGATAAGGATACAAATCTTTATCTTCCCTCGGATATCCAGCATATCACTGGTCAGGATTTTTTAAAGCCATTTTTTTGCAAAAATTATCCTACAATATTTGCTGCAACTGTTCCGAGCCCACTCTGAACATTTGGGATGCATTCATTATAATACATTACCAAAAAAAAAAAAAAAACCTGAATTTTTGAGACAACATCAAAATTTAAAATTGTGCAAAAATATTTTTACCTGAAATATTTGTGTTGTGACATATCAAAGCAAGGCACATGCAGTTTTTTTTTCTTTTTAAATGAGCTATTATGCAACTCTGAAGCTCCCATAGAACTTGAAATTACGTATAACATTTCAAAACACTGCAGGGAAAATAGTGTTTAACAAACTCAGACATTAATTACTTATCAATTGTGTACGATAGATTTTTAAAAAATTTATATACATTTGAGGTGTCAGAGAGTAGTAGGATTTCGAAAAGTTTCTTGAAAATCTGAAACGATCAGCTTGAGAATTTTGTTTATTTTATTGCTTGATTTATGACCCACTTATGTGTCGGAAAATAATTAATCTGTACGAACAAAATCAACAGCAAATTTCTTAGGGCCATGGTGCAAGATCTTTTACTTCACTCTTATCAATAAATATAAATGAATGCTAAGAATAAAAAATGATGTTGTGTTTGTAGAATGACAAAGAATGTACTCACAAATTAGCTGGTAATCCTCTATACAGGAGGGAAAGCAATGTTTCACTTCTGTGGCGTTAATCACTTAACTTTTGATCTATTTATAAAGTTTAACAAACCTTGCATCAAAAATATCCAACACGTGTGATGATCCTTCCATACTTTTTTTTCGATGAGATCCAATAGTTCAGCAAGTTTCACAAAACTCAGTTGCGCGGCGAATACAGCAGCCATCTTTGTTTTGACTTTTCAAGGTATGTACGAAAGGTTTACGCCAGAAAAATCATGGCGTTAATTTACCGCACGTTCGCGTTTTGGCAGCTGCCTTTTGCGTCCGGTAAGAAAGGGCAGAGACTAGCGAGTTTTGTTGCTTACGTAAAAGTGACATCACGGGTGGGCGTTGTGTGCGTTAAATTTTTACGTATTGGGTAGAGTCTAGGCCTCTTGCATGGAAACTATTTATTTTGCAAAATTAAAGAAAGATTATTTTGTCATTTTAAATAACATTTAATTGAAACATGGCAGTAAGCAAGATTTTAAAAAATAATGTTAAAAAATGCATCAAATTAAATGAGCTATTAACTTATTTTAATGCTATTAGCTATCATTAAAAGTTACATTGAAATGCTGAATAACCCTCCAAAAAAGTAATTCTACTTTTTACATATCACTAAAAGTTTAATTTAAATATAAAATAACCAGCCAACTAATTGAACAACATTACATTAAGAGCTCCATTAAAATGTTGTTTTAGTTGTTACTCATGCCACTCGGAGACCCAAGCTCAAGTAGTGAGGCTACTCGATTTAAGGCAGAGAGGTGTGGCTTCCGTTTACTCTAGCACCTATTTAAGTGAAGTCCAATTTTGGGTCAGACAACACATCATAGATAGCAGCACCATCTATGAACAGTTTGATAATTTAAAATCAAACCAGAAGCTGAATAACTCCTGGCTCAGCTCACTCAGAGGTTTTGTTTCACTTGGAGGACTTGGTGACTACAAGCATATTTAACGTCCCCCAGTCACCCTTAATGAAGACGGTGGATCTTCGACTGACTAGATCCAGACGGTGGATCTTTGACTGACTGATTGTGACCGGAGGGTCCTTGGTTTGAAAAAAAACAAAGGACCCTCCGGTCACAAGTCCAATGCCTTACCGATCAGGCCGTCGACTTGTGATAGGGACAATGATGAGATTACTTCATGCATTCAGTATTAATTGTAAGGCAACACTGCCCATTGTTTTAAGGTTTCAAATATCAGATTTCTAAAAACTTGCAAGTTGTGGCTGTCAAAAAAAGTTCCGCTGTATATTTTATCCTGCCGGCTTTGAAAGCAACTTGGTTGGTATGACTTGTTGAATTGACAGAGTTCCTAAAAGTTTCTCAATCATATGAAACTGAATAGCAGGCATGTGTAATGCAATAACCCTTTGTTTGTCCATTCTAAAGTGTTTTCTGCACCAAAAATCAGTCAGAACGTAATTTAATTAAGATCTAACCGTATACTATTTTTTGCTCTTAAGTTGTTGCATTTGTTCTTGAGCTGTAGCAATCGAACTTAATGGGAAGAACCTTCAATTGTGCTAATCCCCTTTGAACAAATGTCGGGAAAAATTCATAATCAACTTTTTCCTCCACCCTTTTAGGCACAATGGCTTCATATGAGGCAACCGAAATTTTTCCCTTTTTAAGACGGTTGTTGAGAAGCCACTGTGTCAGTTAACAGAGGAAAATGATAATACGATGGTGACTTCATACAAAACCACTATAAATTTCAGCTATTTTTCATCAATTGTTATTACTAAGAATTTATGCATTGACAAGAATTTAATCGGGGAAAATGTTTTCTTTTCCTTTGATTAGTTGAAATTATTTCAGTAAAGGTACCATTTTCTTTTTCAAATAAAGTTGAGTTTCAAAAATAGAATATTTCTAAAGAAGATTTTTCAGCAAAGTGTTTAGTCAGTAAGTGCTACTTAGTGTAAATTTCTCAAAAATGCCTTTAAAAAAATTCTTAATAATGAATTTTTGTGAAATTTTCTTATCCATTCTAATATAGTAAAGTGAAGATTATTTAAAGCTACTCAATTAGTAATAATTTTGTTCATTTTGCTTGTAGAAAATTATTGAGAAATGAAGGTTTCCAAAAATATACATTACAAAGAAATGTTTTTTAAACAGGCATTTATTTATGAGACATTTAGCTTGAATTATTTATGTTTCAAATAAATGTTATTAGAAATGTGTCCACCCATTTTTTAATGTCAAAATAAAAACTATTGAAGTATCATAAAGAAACTTCCTTTTGCATAATTCCCAATTTTTTGTACTAAAATTTAAAATTTAAAATATACCTTATTTTAAATCTATAACTTTTGCGAAATAAAATTCATAAAAGAATTTTTTTAAGGCAATGAGCTGTTCAATTAGTATTGATTTGTTTTATCTTACACGGAAAATTTTATTTCAAAAGTTGTAATTTTCAAATTTTTTTTTTTAATTTCAAATTTTAGTGATTCCTATTTCATTTTTTCAATCATATGTATCTTCTTAGTGCCTCTCATGCACATTCAAAATCTAGATAGCATAATCTTTCTGAGGGTATAAAAGGAGGGGGGGGATGGCATCAAATTATAGTTCTCTTGTGCAGAATTTTTTGTTTGAACCGTCTCTGTATTAAATAATGACTTTTCAATTGATGAAATCATTGTGAGTGGCTAATGTATGATGATGATTGATTGTTCTTAAAACTTATAGGTACTGAGGTAGATTACTATGGTTCATATCGCAGTGGTCTTGCTATCACCACTTCCAATATAAATATAAGTCTGAAAGCTAATGTTACTTCACGTTTTTTGCAAGAAGTACATAAAGGTTTTTCTAGGGGTAAGTTTAGAATGCATGTTTATACCTCTGTATTTTAATTTTTATGTGGTTGCTATGAAAAAGATTTCCAATTTAAAGTTTATAGTATAGTTGAAATGTAGCATTAAAACATTTTTTTATAATTGGAGTAAAATGAATTTATAAGAGTTATAATTTATGCTTCGGATTTATATCTGTCATAGTGTAAGTAAGTTGAGTTTTGTGTATACTCTGTGCAATCACCCCGGCTAAAATGAGAAAAGTTCCTTTGTGTGATATGCTTTTGTTATCCATGTCTGAAACATCAACACAACTGAAATGGATAGGGAAAGCTGCTGTACCCACGGACAAAATTTACTTTTCAATTTTTTCTGGTCTCTGTAAATAGATAATGGATCGGTAAAATTTTCTGACAGAATCTGCAACTTATCTAATTTTGCTATTTTTGTCAGGTGAAAGTCTTAAAGCTTTCAACTGCAAAAAATTTTTCTTTAAAATCAACTTTTTTGTAAAGTAAGAAAAAACAATGTCAAAAAAGCACAAATTGCAGATTACTGCAGACACGTGTTTCGGGGTTACAGGGAACGCCTTTTTCAATGCAAAAAGTAATGAGCTTATAGATTAAAAGACATCCGACCAAAGCCAAGAGCAGATAAGCATGCAGCTTAAAAGATAAAAATAGCAGATTAGCCAAACACCAATGAGAAAATTATAAACCAATAAGGAACCAATAGGAATGCAAGCAAAGGCCAAAAGCTCTCTCTGAGGTACAGTAAACCCGAAAGAAAGAATTCAATTGGACAAAGATTAAGCCAAAGCCCAATAAACTTACCTTTGTTACATCCAAATAGGAAGGAAGTTATTGACCTTACAATCTGCAATAATTCTTGCGCTGATCAGGTTACGGATTGGAAGGTATCTGATGAAACAACTTTATCTGATCACCGACTAACCTCTTTCTCTGTTACAGGTCTAAAAAGACATACTTTCCCTTATAGGAATCCCAGGAACACCAACTGGGAGGCCTTTAAGGAGGGCCTCTATTCACGGTTTGTCTGGTAAGTTTAATTCATTATTGGATTTGGAGTTGTCTGTTGACCAGTTGCAACATGCCATTCTCCGATCCTACTACCAGAACTGCAAGGCTAAGGTCACTGACTCGCCAAGGTTAGTTCCTTGGTGGTCTAGAGAGATCAGTGACCTACGCAGCAAATGCATAAAGCGCTTCAACAGAGCTAAGAAGAATGGTGATTGGGATACTTATAAAAGCACCCTCACTGATTACAATAAAGCCATCAGGGATGCTAAATATGCTTCCTGGAGGAATTTTTGTGATAATATTAAGGATGTTCCTGCTATGGCCAGAGTAACAATTCATGACCAGAGACAGGAACTGCAACCTAAATACATTAAAGCGTACTGACAGTAGCTTTACTGAATCTGGAGGTGATAGCCTAGCAGAGATGCTAAAGGTCCATTTCCTTGGTTCAAATGTTTTATAGATGGCCCACTCCCTTTTACATTACCTGTTATCTGGTGTACAAAATGCAAATAGGACTGTGCTAGAAGTATTGTCACTTATGAAAGTGTTCTTTGGGCAATTAACTCATTTAAGCCTTTCCAAACTCCTGGTATAGATGGCATTGTTCCTGCCCTTCTTCAAAAGGGCATTGAGGTTCTTGCCCCTGTACTCTGTAGGATTTTTAGAGCTTGCATTTCTTTCGAGCACGTTCCAACTGCTTGGAGGCATACCAAGGTTATCTTTATACCAAAAGTTGGAAAAGGTAACTACTATGAGGCTAAGTCTTTTAGACCTAATAATCTCACCTCCTTTTTATTGAAGGCTTTGGAAAAGTTAGCTGAGAGACCTATTAAGGAGACAGTGTTGAAAGTCTTTCCTCTCTCCCCTTCTCAACATGCTTATCAGCCTGACAGGTCTACTGAAACTGCCAAGGGCACCCAGTGGCGCAGCCACGGGAGGGGTTTTGGGGTTAAAACCCCTCCCAGAACACAAGCACATTCATTTCCTCCATTAAGATCAAGGGAAAAATACAAATACAAATACAAATGTGACGACCAGCAACAGGCTCTGGGCCCAGCTAGGCTATTCCTAGTCAATTAATTAGTCCCCAATGAAGATCAATGGCCCTCTTAAAGCTATCCACTCCCTTGCTCATTACCGCCTCTTCCGGTAAGTTATTCCAAGTGCCCACGACCCTGCTAAAGTAGTAGTTTTTCCTGATTTCCAAGTTAGCCTGAGATTTATATAGCTTAAAACAATGACCCCTTGTCCTGCTTTCCCCGCAAAAATTTAATCCATTTACATCTTTCATTTTGATAAATTTAAATAACTGAATCATGTCCCCTCTGACTCTCCTTTGCTCCAGGCTATACATGTTAAGCCTATTAAGTCTGGTATCATAATCTAAATCTGAGAGTCCCCTTACTAATTTAGTTACCCTTCTTTGAACCCTTTCCAATACAAAAATATCTTTCTTCAGATAAGGCGACCAAAACTGAACAGCATACTCCAAATGAGGTCTTACTAAACTCCTATATAAAGGCAGAAGAACTTTCTTAGATTTGTTTGAATAGAAAAGCAGAGTATTTGAGCTTTTCCAAGCGGAATGGGTTTCAACAAAATATTTTACTGTTATTAATAATCGGGAAGCAGTCAGAAATTACTTTTCAATTCTTAAATATAAAAGTTGTATTTCATGATAAGCACCCCACATCCCCTCTGGTATAAGATAGCTAAAATGGTGTCAATAAAGCTCTACAGGGTATCATGGTCCCTCAGTACTTCCATCTCTGCACAGTTTAAAGCAGCGTTTCTCGATCTTTTTTGACACTCGGACCGGTAAAACTTTGTCAAAAAATTTCACGGACCGGTAGAAATTTTTACTTTTTTTTCACTAAAATAAACTAATCTGTTTTGTCCTTTTTTTTTTACAAATGCCGGAAAGAAAAACCTTCTACTTAAAATAAACTTACAAAAATTAATTGTAAGATTGTTTTTAATTACTTACACACTTTGAATGTAAAAATAAGCATCTAATTTGTGTAAATTTTCGTAAGCGAATAAATCTTGGAGAGAAACCACAAAACATATGCAAAGTAATGGATATATTAATGCATAAAATATCGTATAAAATTAGGAATAAAAATAAAACAAGGAAATTTTATTTTATTGGACACAGGTATAATTCTTCGTGGACCAGGCAAATTTTCTCGCGGGCCGGTGCCTGCGGAGAATTGCTGGTTCAAAATGCATTATTCATTTTTTTCTTTCCTGCTATTTTTCTTGTGGTCTTTACTTGTAGAAGCAAAAGTCACACTAGTTTGAGCGTACAGCATACAGTAAACCAAAAAAATAACCGTATTATTATTATTATTATTTTTTTTTGTAGTTTAATTCCTAGATTTCTTCTTTTATTGATAAAATACAATGAAAGCTGAAAAATATCATTATTCAATCTATTTATTCTTGCTGTCTTCTTAAAATAAATTTGAAACTTCAAGATGAGAAATTTCGCAATTTTTTAACGTATGTCCGCTAATGGTGAGCAACGGGAACGGCGCACAAAAGAAGTCTTATTGAGTGGGATTTTGTAAAAAGTTGCGGGAATCACGTAATCTGCAGACAATAAATTTAAAAAAAACTGCAGACAATAAATTTAAAAAAAGCTGCAGACGATAAATTTAAAAAAAATGTGGTAATTGTATATTATTCCAGTTCGTTTTCTTTCTCGGTATTAATTTTTCTTTTGTAACAGATCGTTTGCAATCCAGGAGCGCAGACGATATTTTTCGTAGTTAGCTTGTTCTTGCCTTCAAGTGTTTAAGTGGACATTTTTTAGGCACATCAAAAAATAAATTGTTATTCTATTCGATTATAATTTATGTTTTGCAAAATATTTCGTTATGTTTTTAGCGGATAATGGAGCGTTGGAGATAGCACCCGCAATAATCTCAGTTTGGAGAGATCACTTGTTCGTTGAAAAACATTCTTCAAGAAATTAAAATATGAAACGAAGACGTCCTGCAATGGGAGGTACCTCCCAAAATTCTGCGTATTATGTCAAAAAATTTTGCTCTTTGAACGTTGGGTCCCAAAATATTGTCAGCAAGTAACAACCCCGATAAAATCGCTACCACCACTTCATCATGCAGTAACAGTAACGCAAATGTTCCCTTTTCGGAGGACTCGGAAAATGCGGTAAACGATAGTGAAGCAAATGTTCCTGTTTCGTAGGACTCGGAAAATGCAGTAAAAGATAGTAACGCAAATGTTCCCGTTTTGGAGGACTTGGGGAAATGCAATAAAAGATGGTACATCAAATGACAGTGAGGCAGTTCGCGAAAGTATAATGATTCTTGAGGCAGAAAATACTGGAAGTGAATCTGGAGCAACTTCAACTGATAGTGATATTGAGATTGAGCCATCAAATAATGATTCAAGCATTGTATTTGAGAGTACAAATGGAAATGAAAAGCATGCAATAAATTAAAAGTACATTCAAATTATGAAAAGGTGTATAGCTGGCTTTACTATAGTTATTCAGCTAAGGATTTTTTGTGCAAAATATGTTCATCTTTCATGAATGTTAGTGATTCGAACAAACCTTGGGTAAATATTGGAGTTGATATCAAGAAAAGCCATCACCCTACTAGAATGTTAAAAAAACACGAGTGCAGCAAAAATCACAGAGAAGCTGTCAATATACAAAAATCTAGTGCAAAAGAAGGAATTCTCAAAAAAAAATTGTGAAAGTGCAGAGATTGGAAATGAAGCCAAAAAAAAAAAAAAAAACAGAAAATTGATTGGTAAGTTTATTCAAATTTTGTACTTTATGATCAAGAAGGAATGGGCCATTTCTGAGGATTTTGAATCTCTAGTTAGACTTTTAAGGGAAAACTTAGATGACGATGAAATAAAAAAACATTTGTTAACTTGTGGTAAGAATGCCACGTATTTATCCCGCATTTCAGTTGAAAACATTTTGAACTCTATTTCTGTTTATTTAAAGCAAAAGCTACTAACAGAACTGTCAAGTGCAGATTTCTTTGCTTTAATGGCGGATGAATGCACAGATGAATCCCAAAGGGAGCAATTGGGATTAATAGAAAGATACAGACTACCGAGTGATGATTCGGTTAAAGAAAAATATTTTGGTTTGATAAATTTAAGAAGCTGTACAGCTGAAGGCATAACAAGTGAGTTAGAAAGAATAACCGTAGCCAAAAATATAAAATTGTCTAATTGCATCTTTATCACTCTAGATGGGGCAAAGGTGATGAGTGGAGAACGAGCAGGGGTTCAACGCAGAATTAGGCAGATTTCCCCTCATTGCATGTATGTAAACTGCAGAAACCATAAATTAGCTCTTGTTTTTGTTCATTTATTAAAGAAATACAGTCAGCTGAAATCAATAATGCTTTGCTAATTGCTCTTTGGAAATTATTTCACTATAGCCCAAAGAAATTTGAAGTTTCCAAAGAAATTCATTGAGACTTACATAAAGTAGAAGTACTCAAAATCTTAAAAGTATCAACTACTCGTTCGTTGTCTCTTGGCCATGCATGCCAAAGAGTAGTGGTACGCTATGAGCAACTACTAGATGTCTTAGATACTCTCTTCATAGAAACAAGGGAGCCTGAACTCAAGGGTTTGAGAGAACAACTTAAGAGAACTCTGGATTCTGAAATTCTTCTGACCATTTTGTTCTTAGCCAATTTTTTGGGAAAAGTAGATGTTTTAAATTTATGGCTACAATCTCCAGACATTTCTTTCAGTGTACTCCAAATGAAAGTAAACCAATTAATTGAAGAAGTGGAAGAATATTGCGGTAATCTAGAGCAGGGAAAGTATTTTGGAAAGAGCCAAACATTGTAGAATATTGCAACAGACAGTACCTCTCTGAGCGTGAAAATGCGAGCAAAATCAAAACCCAAGGAAACTGCTGTTAGTGAGTTTAATGAACATTTTGTAAAGGAATTTTTGAAGGATTTCAAACAAGAAATAAATTTGGCTTTTGAATTATCTTCTACTTGTTCCAGTTTGAAAGGTTTTGATATTTTCAACAGTGTAAATTTAAATGCAATACCCATTGATGAGATTAATTTTGATTCATATTTATCTATATTACTGTCATATTGTGAGGAAGAAAGAAAAGATACTTTTCAAGGTTCGGTTTCAGTTTCAAAACCATTGATAGATAAGATGGCTATTCAAAATTAGAAAGAGGATTTTAAAAAACAGATGATGTTTGCCAAAATGAGTTTTGACATTCAAAAAACCAAAATGACCCAAAAGCTTTTACAAGAAAATAAAAAAGACGATGCAAAGAAAATTTTAGGAGGAAAAATGAGTCCCGAAGACTTTCAAACGTTTTTAGAGAAAGATTCTCAAAATTGGGTCCTATTTCCTAATTTCATGAAACTTTTAACAATGGCCACCATAATCTCAACATCAACGGCATCTGTGGAAAGATTATTCTCCCGAATGAATCTTGTATGTACAGAAATGAGATCATCTCTGAAACAGGAAAGTCTAGATGAACAATTACGAATAATTTTAAATGGGCCTAAAAGTTTGTCTCAGATAGACTGTGAAGAAATAGTAGATATCTTTAAAAAATGTGGAAATCGTCGCTTATTACTTTAAAGTTTTTACTTGACTCGAAGAACTCAATAACTATTTCACCTTTAGTTTTATAGCTGCTTATATTGTGTTTTACATATATGTACATATATATTGAATATACATTGCTTTCTATCTGAGATCAGTAGAAATCTCAAGTAAAATTATTATTGCATTAGCAAAATCGCATAATTTTTAGAACAATGAATGAAGTGTTTTCTTTATTAATATTTATGGAATTCATCACTTTTCAAGAAGATCTTTGGATTAAAGTAAAAATTTAAAGTGTTTTATTTCATGTATTATATCATTTTTTGCCCCTAAACCCCTGGGGTGAATGTGTTCCAGCATTTTATAGGATTTCCGGTATTTTTATCTTTGAAAATACCAAAATTCCATCGTCTTCAGGAAAATCCTAAATTTTACTTTGATTACGCAATGTATATTTAGTATTAATTTGTGTTGAGTTTCAAACTCCAATTATAAAATAACTTTACTGAAAATAAAATTCTTTTATATGCTGTTTTTATATTTTTATTTCTTTTGAAGATCTTGATTTCCTTGCATCAGCTATGGTAAACAAATTTTTTGCATTTTTGATGTTTACTGTACCTTTTTAAGAGGCAAACAAATAAAATTTCTTTATATATTTGTTAACATCATTAAATTGCAAAGTTTTAAATGAAATACCTACTCTGTAAGAACGTCAAATGTCAAAAAATTAAATGCTGAATGCCAGTCCAGTATTATTTTGGGTTTTAATTACTTTTAAGTTTTTCAAACACATACATGGCATCTTTTATGAGTATTTCACTTCTGTGTTACGAAATATGTGATATCTTTGCGTCTGTTCATATTGTATTTATTAAGAGTTATCAATACGTTCAGTAGCATGTGCAATTTTCATTGCTCTAAAAGTATTTGAGAGGGGTAAACAAGAAATCTGTTGTGAAACTTTCACCTCAAGAAAGTGTGCCTTGCATATGTATATTTGTAAAAAACAATAAATGTAATGTATGTGTCAGATTACGAGTAAAATGTTAAGGGTCTTACTTCCCCCCAGCGCATTTTCTCTTGACAGCTTTTAGGTATTCTTCAAGAACTTGTAATCACCCCCCTGAAACCTGTCTAGGGCTTTTCTATAACGATATGACAGCTAAAAATGCTTTTATATAATCTTTTTCAAAAAAAAAATCACGAGAAGGTCTTTTTTACAAAAATAAAGAAAGTTCACAAAAATATTTTGCTTTTTCACAAAAATAAAGAAAATTCACAAAAATATTTTGCTTTTTCACAAAATGGGGACCCAAAAAATAAAACCTGGATCAACCCCTGTACTATGATGGGCGTCACTGATGACCCAATTTGTAGAGGCTGTCACTTTCATGAGGAAACTGCTGCACATATTCTGTGTGATTGCGATGGATTTTTCTGCCTACAGGTTTGAACACTTTGACCGCCACTTGCTTGATCCTTGGGAGATCTATGGTATTTCTATTAAGTGCCTGCTAATCCTTGCTTCAGCTACTGGTCGTTTTTAGGACTTCTGTTTGGGGTTTAGTACAATAGACCTCTGGTCGCAGTGCTTGGCTCTACTGAGCGCCCCTCTCCTTCATTTCATTCATTCAAGCCAAAGCTTAACTCTTTAAGACCGGGAAGGGGGGAATTTTTTACTACAGTTAGGTCCTGACTTTTTCGATCAAGCTATTTTGGAAATGGAATCGTCCACTCTGAGACCCCCTTCGGCAGCATCTCGTCAGTTCTTGTGTGCACTAATTACAGGAGGCGTGGTAAGCTGTCACCTTAATCGCTGTCGTGCTTCAGGCGTGCAGCCTTTTTCGCTATTTCTGATAGCCAAAAATGTCTATTTGAGAAATATTCTCAACAATTCGATTTGAAAGCCAAGTGAAAACTAAGTGTAAATGTTTTTACTCACTTGTATTTCTTTAATAATGAAAAGGCAGTTAATCTTGTCCCTTAAAGGACGCTTGTTTCAATTCGCGTACGGGAGAATCAACCTGTAAACATCAGAACGACTTCGAACGACGTGTTTCGTCAGGAAGAAGGATGTGACGTCAGAGCACGAGCGGAGATGATGTAATCTCCCGATAGCTCCGCGGCAAATCGAATGTTCTGGAAGCATCCAGACTGAGCTCTTACGTAGGCATATCCGGCGTGACGTGCATAGAGTGCGCTGTATTATATAAGCAGGGGGAAATGAGAAGGAGATCACTTCTTCTGCTCGCGTTTCTCATTTTCGACTGACGATAGTCGTATTTTTTGAGAGGATCGTTCGCTGTTGTGGCGACGTCCTGCACTTAGGGGATGGCTTTTAGAGTTTCACCATGAGAGTTAGGGACTTAAAATTTTTGAAACATTTTTAGGATAAGTCAAGTTAGGGTGTCAAATGTGTTTTTTTGGAGGATGTTCCTTTGGAACATGAAGGATGTTTTTGAGAGTTGAAATTCCTCATATTTGTTTATACATTTTACTCATGTTATAGTTTGTTTTACAGTTGTTAATTATAGGATAATTATAAATAAAATGATTTAGCCATACAACTTGAATTCTGACATTTCATTCACTTGATAGCTACAGTAATGTGAAACAGAAGGCATCTGCTAAACTTAGTGTTTACCTTCCTTGGGGGAGTTAGACAAAATTTGTTAGGTCAACAAGAGGGTTATGGGCCCAGACTGCTCTTCCCTATTCACATTCCGTCAGCTTGAAGAAAGTGAATTTGAAAAAGAAATGTTGTTGGATGAAATATCGATTAGAAATTTGGAAATTAATTTTTTGAGCGATCTCATCGAAGCAAAGAGATGAAAGAATTTATGAATTGAAAATGATACGAAAGTTTTGCCCAGTAAAGAACTATGTCCACCCAAACCGTTAAAATTGAAGAATTGAATGATTCGAATTATGTCGAATGGGCGACAAACC
>NC_072735.1:151999918-152028369 GCF_026930045.1 Uloborus diversus
ACTACCATTTACCTTCTCACGACAGTACTGCGGTCTATCAATTAATATATACCTTTTTCTTAAAGATATTAAATGTTTCTTTTCCTTTCTTTTTGCTGAAAAATTTTAATTCCATCTTTGGCACGGCGAAAAAATAAATAAATATATAAAAGGAACGCAAAAGAATTCCGTGTTCAAGAGTAACACAAAAAGGTAATGATTATTGCTTACTTTAACTTAAAATAAATGATTATTGCTTACCTTAACTTAAAATTAATGATTATTGCTTACCTTAACTTATAATTAATGATTATTGAATACCTTATTAATTTTTATTATTGTTATTTTATTTATTTTTTGTATTACATTTTTTTATCCTATATTTTGTGAATTGGTCGCTTAGAACAATTAAAAACTTAACGAGGCAGACTAAAACAAAGATCATTTTTAGAGTCAGAGGTCATAAGTTAGTCCAAAACAAGTTACATAACTATGACAACCAAATCACTGTTCCCCAGTGCCATTGTATTCAGTATATTCGATCCGGCACAGCGTATTAGCTCCTCACCATTTGCAGACTAGATGTATTCCCGGGACCAACATCAATTCTTCGATTTGGCCCCACTATCAATGGACTGACATTAACATTTGAGAATTTTGATACCAAATGTAGGCACCTGAGCTCTCCCAATACGTAAGAAATTTAATTTATATGAGGGCGTCTGAACTAAATGAACATTTAAAAGATCTGAAAAATTATCGAAGAATCATGCGACATGGACGCTAACGATTTTCTACATCGTGAAATCCACCGACTGGAGCTGGGTTCGAACCCGCACCCTAAGACGTAGGAGGTCAACGTTGAACTACTACGCCACACAGTCGAGTATTGAATTAAACATCTTGAATGCTATCGTGAATTTTTTGAGTTGGCGACGAACCTGAAGATAGACACTAACGTATGAGACACATAATGAAAAAGGTGAAAAAGAAAGCACCACATTTAAAAGCAAATTTGAATAAATACCATTATTCCTTGATATATGCTTTCGCCTTCTTGTACAACAATTAAAATAGAATCTGTCCGAGCTAAATCATACACTGATGTAACTATCCAATCTGCTTCAGGGAAAGTCAGGAAGGCTATGAGATTGCCACTATATGTTGCCATAGTAACCATTACGAAAAGCCACCAAAAACATACAACAAAGCGAGCACTGACGGTTTCAGGTAAGTGAACACCTCCTAAAAATGTAAAAAATTTCACGGATTTCAAGCATGAGTGTTTGTTACTTCCTTGTGCGAAGTAAAAGAAGAGTATTGTATTCAACACAAAACCTTTCACGCTAAAATTTCCAAATAAATTTTCATTTTTATCACCCACGAAATAACTTAAGCGAGTTCTTTATGATGCAGGTGGTACGTATTTATCTACGGTATGAACGTATTTATGATTATATCGAGCTCATTTTGAGACGTTTTGTCATGACTACTGTATTTTGCATCACTTAAAAATGACTTGTCGTAGAATGGTTGAAAATTTGTATTTAGGACCTTTACAACGTCTAGTTGTACACCTCCCTTTCTTGGTTGCAATCGAATGTTTCAAAAGGGCAGTTCATCTATTTTCGTGCTACCCGATAGCATCATTCCAATCCTTCTCTTCTTAAAAATTAATTTTTCGTGCCATTTTTTGAGTACAGGCGACACACTACACAACACTGCAGGATCCACGTATCTACCACTACATATAGTTTAACAAGTTGTATGGGACTTTGAAGACATTTTTCTTAAAAACGAGACCAGAAATCAAGTAACTACTGATCCAACACCAGCAGAGGTATTAATTTGGGATGGGAACTTGGCTTTAACCGCGACAGGTTTAACGTGCACCAGTCACCATTAGCGTACGGATTCGATCTTCCACCGGCAGGAGTTGAACCCGTGACTCTGAAGTTAAAAGTTCAATGCCGTGCCAATCAGGTCATCACTGTCAGCAAAACTGACCTCCTATTGTATTACTATTTTTTTTATTGAGTATATTCGAACAAACAAACCAGGAAACAAACTAAAGAACAGATTTCCGTTTCTTTTCTTTTCTTTTCTTTTCTTTTTTTTTGCCTCCTTGCATTTTCCCATCATGAAATTTGCTCACCTAAGTGGTGGCAAAGTGTCGCCTACCCCAGGAGCCGGGCCTGCTAAGTAGGCGCGTTCTAAACGAGCTACCGGCTAATGAAAACATCCTATGGATTCTCACCGCGACGTCATCAAATCAACCGACCAGTGCAACCGTTTACTCTATTCGAACATACCCATTGCACTCAATTAAACATGTTTTGTTTCAGCAAATGATATTTTGTTCTATGTCTGAACGAAAATCACTTTTTGTCATTAAAAAATTGCGTGATTTAATATCGGAACAAGAATAGCCAGAACATTAAACAGTACAATGCAGTACAGTAAATAAGTCATATCATAATTAAACAAAAATAATACCCGGAAAAGATGACGCATTATAGATGTTTAATCTCAAATTAAAATGTACCTAATTGCAATTAAAAATTAAATGCTGTAAATAATATATATATTTATTTATGTGCCATTTTTATTAGTAGTATTTTCAGTAGTGTTTTTAAAATTGCAGTCAAAAAGATTAAATGATGCAATTATTGCACAGTGGTACTTTAAAAATAGATTAAAATACAATAAAGAAAATTACTTTTGTGCGTGATACTAAGATTTGATGGGAAAAGTTGCTAAAAACTTGAAATGGTGGCTTACCTTGCTGTAGAATTGCTCCATACATGTACCAAAAGCAGTTTTCAAACTTGAACAAGCCTCCTTTCATTTTTTTGCTTCTGATGTTGGCATAACACGAACTTTTTTTATTTACATAATACAGTACAACAGCCATCAAAGGTACCATGATTATTATCAGAAACCATACCTATTAAAAAAATATTTCTAGGCAATGTTGTTATAAAATAAAACATGTGTTAAAACTTATGCAATTTGGATGCTTAATTTTTACTGAGGAATGTGTAGTATTTTTTGACTACGAATTCAGTTTTTTGTTGTAAATAATTCTTGAAATTGTGTTACTTGAAAATATTTTGTTATAGAAAGAACTTAATAACAAGTAAAAACTTCAGATTGAAAAAAAAAAAAATTTCAGAAATATGGAGCTTCGTATCTACCAAAATACAACGAAGAACTAAGCAAAAGTTTTCTAAATTCGTTTTTAGAGGTCAGTCTTCGGAGTAGTAATCTGGAAATATTTCAAGCAGCCGATATTTTTTTGGTAAATTTAACTCTTAACATACCTAGATAATTAACAGTATAAATACTGTCTGAACACGGATTGTATGGAAAGAAAAACATCCGTTTTACAGCCGGAAATGGACGAATCTATTATTTTTTAGCGATGCCAGCTTTTGCAGAAGCAGAGTCTCATTCAAATGAGCGGAATATCGGCATCAAATTTTTACTTTCCCCCCTCATTCAGATAGATTAGTCTTGTCTGGACGTTTGAAAATTCCATACAATCCGTGATTGGACAGTAACACGTATTCTTATTCTTCTTCGCTGGTGCTACAGCCTGTTGCAGGCCAAGACCGTCTCTTGAAGTGTTTCCCACCTAACCCTATCTTCTGCAATGGCCCCATCGGTTCACTCCTACTATCTTTAAGTCCTTTTCTATCCCATCCAGCCATCTGACAGGGGGTCTCCCTTTTCGGCGTTTTCCTTCAATGATGGAGAAGGTGACTCTTTTAATAACACGTATTACTTCAAATTACTTAAAACTAGATGAAGAGACACAAAACGGGAGAAAAAACAAAACCGGATGATAAAATTTTCATTACAGGAAGCCTGTACGCGTACTTTTAACTAAAACCTCTGATGTTAAAATAAAATTTTAACAAAATGAGTTGAACTTGTCGAATACTAGAAAAAAGATTGACCTGTGTTACTGTTTTTAAACTCTTCTTCAATACCCATTCTGTTATTATTTATCCGCTAATTATTATTCTTTTTTAATTAAAAGCAGGTAAACATCAGAGTCCCCAACAACTAACGATATATTTTACAGAGAAATGGGAGAATGCTTCTTCATTTGAGCTTAACGTCGGGAACCTAGAGAGGAAAATTCAATAATTAAAACTACTGCATCGGACATTTCGGCTTTATTCGTCTTAACACTTGATTGACAAATTTCCTTCATTTGAAACAAAAGCGTTAAAATATCCTCTTTTCATTTATTTTTGATTCAATGTTTTCGTAATAAGTTTATAGAAACCCGACTAAAAGGGATATTTTCTATTAACCTCTAATGAAATTGAGAATACATTTTCCCCTTATCTTTACAGACAATATCAAAGGTCACATAATTTTTGCTGTGCTTCCTTGAGTCTGAGTTTTAAATGAATTTTACAGGTATGTTTTTGTAAAGATTATGGGTTTCAACCACAAGCTCGACGAAATAACTTACATGATTTCGAAAAGGTCTGAGAAATATCAAATTTCTTGGTGGTTCTCTTGGTTTCTGAACAAGGATAGCTGAACTTGTTGTCATGACTGGATCTGAGAAATCCAACACCTTATTTCGGCCTTTAGTTATGCCCAGAAAGGGTATCAAATCTGCACTCTGAAATATAAAATTGAGTATTTTCGTAAAAATGTATACCTTATTACCAATGAAAGAAAATTAAAAAACTTGTCTATGAACACAAAGTTTTCACCTCATGCCCATGTTTCACTATTTGATTTGAACAATTTTTCGTTCACCTTTGAACAGTTCAAAAAACTTATCATTCACGTCTACTAGAAAATTTAAGATACATAAATATAGAACATATTTATATATATGTATAAACTAACAATCAGATTTTCTTTAAACAAACTTTATTTGGAAAACCTTTTGGCGTAAAATTTGTGAGTAAAGAGATGTTTTAATTCGTTTATTTCAAAAAAAGTTTTTTAACAATGTGTGCCTTTACGGGTAGTTTAAAAAGAATATAGATATTTCGAATATGTTTTTAGTTTTTTGTTTAATTAAATAGAAAATAAGTTATCTATAGAAAGAGAAATTCTATTTCCCGTAAACTTAACGTGGACAACAGTTAGAGATAATTTTATTTTGTATATGATTTTTTTTTTTTTTTTGGAATTCTGTAGCTTACTTGATTTATTTCTAGCAACGGGAAAGAAATAAAATTCGAAGTGCTCTTTTTTTTTTACCAAAAAGATTGTGAGTCCTGGCATTTTGCATAAGTTTCTTCCAGTTGAACTATTTTTCGCTTGACTTCTCCAATTTGGGGATTTAGTAGTTTTGAAGTCTTTTTCCAAGCAATCCAGCCATCGAAATTTTGGTCTACCTCTCGGACGTTTGCCAGTTGCATTTAGGATCTTAAGTGGGATGGATTCTGGGGACATACGAATGACATGTCCTGTCAACCTCATTCTTTGCAATTTAATGTATTTTATTACGTCTATAGGACTACAGCAGACGGAATCAATCGAAGACTGGTCGCTATATGCTTAAAATATTTTATATCTCTTCCCTCAATATCTAGGCAGCTTTTATATATATATATATATATATATATATATATATATATATATATATATATATATATATATATATATATATATATATATATATATATATATATATATATCGTTTTCAGTACTCACTCTATCTAGTAGCATTCCAACAGCTCCGCTCCATTCTCCGTTGTCCATCAATACTCCCCATTCATTGTCATCTGGTAAAAGAACTTGATACCTAAAAGACAGTTAATTCCATGACTGAAGGAAATTTAACTTGGAAGTTCAAGCAATATACCAACATCCCTATCGTGACATCCAGAGACTGCATTTTCGCCTTTGTCATCAGTCTGGAATAGTTAATAACCGAGATGGAGGCAGATGTCCTCTAGTTGAAGTTGAGAACTAACTTGGCCGTTTTTGATAGAGCTACTTAATGTAAAACAGATACGTATATACTATATATATGCCTATTTATTTATTAACTTTCTTTTAATTTTTCAAAACTAACATTTTCGTTTTACTTCTAATTAAAAAACTAATTTGGACAATTGTCTTTCCTGAATGGTGTTAGATGAGAAGGGGTGATATTCCGTTAAATGCTTGGTTACTTTAATTATGTACCATCCAGGTGCAGTGGTTACACATCCAAATTAAACTAGTATGTTGTGACCATCGCGAAACTTTCTTCTATATCTTTCTTAAAATTCTGATCCCTACCCATGCTTGACAAGGAAGCAGTATTCCCAACAAAAACAAAATTACAGACGCCAAAACTTGACGACCTTCCCAATTCCCGATTTATTTTAAAAGCAAAGCAAAGAGTGAAAATTGAATATAATTTAAAAAGTCTCGCTTAAAATAATTACAGACATTTATTTGTTAACAAACACAAGATGGCAACAGTCTAAAATTTTAAATCATTGAGATAACATTTCCGATACAATTAAAATCACGAGAAATACGCAGATGACAGCCTGTTACGATTTATCTTTCTTATTGTTGCATTAGCCACTTACTTTTCTGGAATTACAGAAAAAAAATATATGAATTTCTGTCCCCATTTTTTCACACCACCCACCTAGGGAAGGAAAAAACCTGTTTATGAGTGCAAAAAACGAATTTGAGTCTATTAGAACAAAATTATTGAATATCTCAAGAAAATGAAGAAAAATATTCGACTGCTTTAGAGGTTATTAAAAATTTTGAAAAAATTCCCTTTTTTGAGTTCAAAACTTGGGATGATTTGAACAAAAACGTGAGTCAACGGAAAAAGGTATTTTTGTTGCATTGCTATCTATTGTTGTTCATTAAACTTAAAAGAAAAGGCCTCAAGAGATTTTGATTTTAAAAAAATCGGAAAAAAAGAGTGAAAATTTTATAAATTGGTGGTCTTTGCGGGTGAGCACCGGCACCGCAAGGTAATCCTAACAAGGCTTTAAACTAAACGATAATGTGTGAAGGAGAAAGAAAAAGTAATGGAGTAGGACAACTTCATACAGCTCCTTAATGTTAAAATTATTTGTTTATGTAAGTCACAGAATGATTCATGTGTATCGAAATACCTGCCTGAATTTCAATTTCTTCATAAGAAATTCGAATAATTTTACGACGGCTCCTTGTTCGCTGTCATCTTTTTGTCTTTCAGATGGAAATGTGTATGGTGGGGCCTAGAAAAAGAAAGTAATTTTATGATTAAAACGTATTAATGTTTATGTTTAGTTTATCGTGTGTTTTTAATTTCTATTGTTTATTTATTCAGCAAGAAGTCCAGTTTTCAATAATTCAATGCAAAGTTTTTGCAAGTAACGTTCGTCAAGTATTTTTCGTTATTTTTCAATTTGAACTAAAGTATTTGTTTATGCAATATATTGACAGACCAGTTATGACATCAAGTCATCAAGAGACTAGTTTCGACAATATTAAGAACTCATCAGTATGGAATAGTCGATAACTTAGCTGGAAGCAGATGTCATCTCATTGAAGCTGAGATTACCACAAAACTGGTAGCTAATTGAGCGCACCAGCGAGAGACTGCAAGCAATGGTGCGGTACAACTCAAACATGAAATTAAAAACGCAGATAATAAACAGTAAGTTACCACCCTTAAGCTAAAGCTAAGGCAGAACTACATGCAATATATCGCAGCCCCGTTATGATATCCAGAGACCAGTTTGTTGGCACTCTCAGCTTCAATAAGATGACACCTGCCTCCAGCACGGTCATTCACTATTCCAGACTAATGAGGCCATAATAAGGACGAAATTGCAGTCTCTGGATACCATAAACAGTGTGTAACATGTAGTTCTGCCTTAACCCTGCCGAAGAGCGGTAACTTACTGCTTAATGTATTTGTTGCTCTAAATATAGAGGTAAATTATTATGTTTGAGAAAAACGCTGGCAAGTACTAAAAATTAAGTAATTTAGTAACCAATAACGATTCCGATATTTAGAACCGCAATTCTCTTCCAAAAGTTTATGCGTTACAGGCGAGGATTCGCTTTAGCTCTAAAATTCGGTACTCACGAAAAACTCGCATTATAGCCATTTCGCGTAAGTCGAATAGCGTTATAGCGAGAGTACACTCTACTCAGTAAAATAAGCTTACTACTCTGGGCAGGGAAACGGCAGTATCTACAAATTATTTTTGACCTGCCCTTGGCAGTTTAGTATTTTAGTGCAATCATCTTTTGTCAGACTGTTCCATGAAGTTTTAAAACAAATCAACGAAGTTTTGCTATAAAACCTTATGTTCTCTAACCTTAGAGCAGGTATTATAAATGGAGGGAGCAAGTCCAATCATTGGCTTAGCAAAAGCTTGGGCAACGATCTCAAGTCACGTGACTTAACAACGGCGAATGGTTGACACGTTGAAACTAGCGAAAGAAACCTGATTTCTTCCACTGCTTCGCTTTAAAATCTATCACGTGATTTGGCGTCTTTGTTTCACTCTTCTCAATGTCTCTAGCACAGCGATTCCCAAGGTGGGTTCCGCGGAACCCTTGGGGTCCGATTCATGCTTTACGTTTTGAGTTGGAGTGCCCACAAAAAAATCGGTCAAAAACATGCAGACACAGACAGATAGCTTCGAAAAATAGTTAAAGTAGGTTGGTAACAAATTAAAACTGGATAATCTGTCAAAATATGAAAAAGTTCCCGAAACCAATAATTTTTTCTTTATAGAAGAAGTAATAATGATAGCGAATGATTATCATTTTTCATTTGACTTCCAGATCCTTTGCAATTTGTTTTAGAAGTTCCTTGAAGTATAAGTGAAGCACTAAGGGTTTCGTGGCTCAAAAAGTTTGGGAACCGTTGGGCGCAGTACCAGCATACTACAGGCATAGATTTTTGAGAAGCGAGTAACAGAAAGCATGTATGGAGAAAGTTGACTTGCCAGAGGTTTAAAACTCTTAATGCTCGTACATTTTGTTTCATTTGACATCTTACAAACTTTGTAAAATTAATAATGTATGAAATGTATTCGCTCGTTTTCTGGAAATAAACCATATAACTATATACATCTCAGATTACATATCATGTTACTCAACATGCGCAAATGTTATTCGACATGTAACAATTTCGATCATAAATTTTCACACTTCTGTTTCTCGCCTTTTTTTTTTACTTGAAATCAATTGTTAAAATACTTCCGGAAACGCTGTTTACGGCTGTGTAATTATGAATAGTAGGTCTAAAACAAAACAAAAAACTGCTACGTTGCATACTGTTTTAAAACGTATAGGAACTTTATTTTTTTTTTTACATATCGCATGTTATATATAATAACTTTCCATAACACAATCATGGAAATTACATATTTGGAAGTTCTTTGATGCTATGCAATCACAGAACGCTCTTTTAAAGTACAACCCAGTGGACAGAATTAAGTATTATAAGAAGTAAAATGCAACCAAACTACTTTTTTCATTTTGGTTGCGTTCATTTTAAGTTGTTATTTTAAAGAATAACCGGCTAATTGAAAAAAGAATTATCTGAAGTGAAATGCAACCAAACTACTTTTTGTATTGCATGACACAAGCATGGTTTAATTTCTTTCTTCTTCAGTAAGTGAGCAATAACTTGTCCTTTTCTCATCAAAGAGCGAAAGTATGCTTACATAAGGAATGGCCAGTTTGAAAATCCTATTCTCGAACAAAAGTCTTGCTTCAATTGTTTCGCTGAGATACTTAAATCTAGGATTGGCACTGGCTCTCCACTGGGCTATGGTCCGGAAGATCTCTCTTTCGGAATCTACAG
The DNA here is from genome assembly GCF_026930045.1 of Uloborus diversus. NCBI lineage: Eukaryota > Metazoa > Arthropoda > Arachnida > Araneae > Uloboridae > Uloborus > Uloborus diversus. The sequence continues at coordinate 152,009,706 of NC_072735.1, forward strand.
GAATGTTGCGAAGCAAGTCATATTGCAGCGTATCCGCCAACACACCTATGTCCATCATGAATTTCTATATATTCGTAGAAGAAAAAATTATCTTTTTCAAAAAATCACATCAAAATCTTTAATGAATAATCATTAATTTATAGCTAAAAAAATTTCATGTATTTTTTTTTAATATTGAGAAATTTCGGCCGCGTTCAAATAAGCCAACCCATCTCACCGGACATTAACCAAAAGCATTCTATTAGAGCCGTAGGTTAATCGGGCGTACCAGAAATAGTAGAAGTACCGTCTGTCCACTAACTATACGGAATTGGCAACCATCCAGTTTTGAATGTCACTCCGCGTAATTAAGAGGCTAACTTCCATCAGCAAAAACTGACAATCCTGAAAACTAATAGATTCGTCCATTTCTATCTGCAAACTGGATGTTTACCTTTCCATCTCATCGGTGGTCAAACTGTATATCTAATAACTTCACTGGACACTTGACCAGTCGTTTCCAGAGTCACCGCATCTTAAGCAAAGAGTAACTTCAGAATTGTTGAATGATATATTTAGTGGTGTACAGAGTTGCCAATTGATTTATAAATGAAAAATAAAGAGCGGAAAATTGATATTATATAACCTTGCCATTTTTTAACCGACTTCAAAAAGGAGGCGGTTATCAATTCATACCGTATGTATGTTTTTTTTTTTGTTTGTCCACTCATAGCGTCTCACCTAGTGAACCGATTTTGATGATTCTTTTTTTAATGGATAGGGGATGGCTCAACTTAGGTCCCATTACTTTGTTTGACCATATTTGTTCTTTAGAAAAAAAGTTATGGGCAAAAAACAGTAAATTTTATGCAATTTCCCTATTAAATGATTTTGTAGCGAAGTTCGCACTTTTCATCCGTGGACAACGGTGGCTCAGTGGTAGAATTCTCGCCTCCCACATGAGCAACCCGGGTTCAAATCCCGACTAGGACAAAGTGTATTTTACTAAAATTTCGTTTCTACTGTTTCCCGTATTTTCTCGAATCTTCTATTAATTTCTGTATCTTTCCAAGTCTGGAAAGTTCCAGCACTTTCTCAAGTTGTATATAAGGAGATGTAACGTTCATTCGTGGTTCTGAATAAAGATCTCGAGTTGAGACTAACGAGTATTCGCTTCATTTGGCTTTCACATTGTCTTCGCTTTCTTCATCTACGCGACAATAGGAAACTCATTGTTATAAAGCTTTGGTGCCCTATAACATTAATAGTAATTGTAATGATAATTTTGAATGAAGGCTTCTCTGAAGCAAGCATCAAATTTCTTCAAGGGATATTTCGATAATGGGGAATCTGACGCTGTCGTCTCATTTTTGGCGTAAATAATTTTATTTTAGTAACCCTGCTGATTTATAGTAACCCTATGTGAATTATCAAAATCTTCCTTTCTTCCGTGCTATTGCTCCGTAGTTGGGGTAAACCTAACCTGGAAGCGAGGTGATGCAGTGATTAGGATCTGCTTAGCCTTCACAATGCAAGCATTAGGTTTGACTCAACTACTCTGTAGTATTTTTATCGTTATCATCTAGGCCGATAACAGATGATCGGGGCTAAGTAAGAAAATACAGAATTGCATCATGAGCATTTAGATGCTGTGGAATGTAAATTAGTTAGGAAAAACGTAATACTTAAATGGTTATAATTAAATTAACTACGCATGATTTCCAGAGAGGAACAAAGATAAGATTTTAGTGCCAATCGCTTAAAGTTTAACGCGTATCAATAGTTTTTTTTTTTTTTTTTTAGTATGGAGCATTTTTAAGAAAAAATGTGAATTATCGTGATGGTAACTTCTTATTATTTCTGAAATATCTACATTTACACTAAAAAGAATGAAATAAAAAAATTTTGAAAAAAAAATAGAACCGACTTCAAAATTGCTCTAAAAAGTGAAAAATAATTTTATTCTTTAAACACCATCGATAATGCTTTTAAACATAATTTTTGAAGTTGGCGCAAAAACGATAGATAAAATCATTCACAGCCATAACTCAAATACAACTATAAATTTAACCAGGACCAGTTTCTTCACTATCACATACATTATGCATTGTTGACCGCATATTTGAATAGCGATATAAATGTTTCGTTCGTAACTTTGGATGCTTTTCTGAAAAAAAAATATGAACGAAGCATGGTTACACTGGATTTTACGTTTTGTTTTTGCGCCAACTTCAAAAATTATGTTTAAAAGCATTATCGATGGTGTTTAAAGAATAAAATTATTTTTCACTTTTTAGAGCAATTTTGAAGTCGGTTCTATTTTTTTTTCAAAATTTTTTTTGAAGCCAAATATCCTTAAAAATGTGAAACGGTGTAACGTTAACTCACATTTTTCAAAGTTACCCAAAATGAAAACATACATAATTATAAAATACTTACCAGTACCAAATTACGAAATGAGTTCTCTTCCATGAGATTAGACTCATTGAAACTGGAACATTTCCCTGCCTCTGACTGCTTTTTATGGGACCAGATAATATTGGAAGATTCAACAACGCTCCACACGGCTGCAGACACGTACACTTCCTCTCGGCCTAGGTATGGTACCTGAGATCATAGTAGGGTTTATAATCATCAAATGCAAGGATAGAGATTGTCAAAAAACATAATTTAATTTACACACATCAAATTGTATGTAAATTACAGACAAATCAGACATGGGATTGGGAAGTAATTTACTACTTTTACCGCGTGTAGGAAGTAATTTGTTACCTTTATCGCGTCATGAGTTGCAGTGTAGCAAACGTAATGGTTCATGTTAAAAGGTAAAGAGTTGGAGAAGAAATTGTAGCCCGTAAAGGCTCTTGAGCCATTATACACGAAAACCGAAAAAACAGCGAGAAAAATGATGAATCGAAGTACAAAACCGAAAAAATAACAGATTACTCTAAAAGGAAATTTTTAAGTTAACAATTACATTGAAGTTAGCTGAGGTGTACGTCAGGTTCTTAATTGCATTACAGCAAATAACTTTATAATGCAGATTGCAAGGACTTTCACTTTCAACTGCAGAAAGTTGCAAAACTAATAATACTTGATTAAAACAACTTCATCTTATAAGGCGCTTCCTCCCCTTCCCCCCAAGGCGCTGTTGGCTTCAATTGTTCTTGAATTTAATTCTAACGAAATCAAAGGAAATTAAACTGATCTATCTAAATCAGTTTTTTCGAACCCCAAGATGTTTGAGAAACCACTCAGTCTAGAAGTGAATTATCAGGTACGTCTTATCACTTGCAACCAGTTGAAGGGAAATTAACTACAACAGTTTTTCAAAAACAGTTATTATCCTCATATACATAATAGCCAATGACCGAGTAACGCTGACGTCACCAACAATGAAACTCGCGACAAGGCATGATAATTTGATAATATTTTTTGGTAATGTTTGACATGCAGGGAATTACTTTATTTTGACAAGGCTGAACTGGATTCGGTATCTTAACTGTTTTACTGGTAAGAATGCCATTTTAATGGAATGAAGAAACGAAAAAGTGGTCAACATCTTAACTTTATCTACTGGAGTTTAAGGTTGATCCACTGGAGTTAGGGTTAAAATTTCACTATCAAAATATCACCAAACAAGCAATTGCTTTGTTCAGATGTAGAAGCAATTTTCACCCGTCATACCATGACGGGCAATTTTCTAGTTCATTGAGAAACTTATAATTAGCAGTACAATTACGTGATCACTGACTGCAGACTGTTTCTGCGACGACCTAGCCATGAAAAAAAATGATCACTTGGCATAATGTTGTTAAATGCTCATTTTCAACGTGAGAAAAAAATTGTTACGATTGTGTTTCTTGTTCATCGAAATCGGGGAACAATATTACTTTATACATAGAGTCACCAAACTCTCCTGCGAACCACCCCCGAGTCTCCCCCGCACCACCTTCGGTCCGCGGACCCCAGGTTGGGAACCACTGATCTAAATGAATATGTTTGAATTTGCTTACCTTCCATTTCCAAAGCTTATCTTCATCGGTGTCTGAGTCATTCCGCACCACGCCAAGCAAAATGGAAGAAAAAGTTTGGCTCACTTGCCGTTTGAGCAACAGCATTTGCAAATCGAGTGCATACTGAACTCTTTGAGGTTCATCGATCTCTGGATTGACAGCTTCCCATCCGTCATTGACAATTAAAAAGTAAATGTTGGAGTCCAATAAATGTTGCTCGTACATCTGTAATAAAAATTACTATCAGTGACTATTTCACGGACTTATATTTACCTCAATGCAAAATAAAGCCACATTTCCGTAATCCATTTATGCAACACAATGGAACCTCGATTTTACGTTTCTCAAGGGACTGGGTTTAAAAAAAACGAAAAATGCGGGAAAACGTAAAATACGGGAAAAATACGGAAAGTGAAAATTAAATAGAGAAAACTAAAGTTAGTGAAGATGACTCTGCATCTATATTTTACGCAAAGAACATTACATATCATTTTAGAACATTTTAACACATTTAGTTGCGTATCCGGGTGTTTAGGTTGAAAATAGTCCGTAATAAAGCACTGTTTATTAATCATTCAGTTCAAAGTAAAGGTTGTATCTTCTAGGATTGAAATTTATTATAAAATATACTGCTTTTTTATAACAATTTTTCCCTTTCCAGGGAAAATTTAAAATGCGCAAAATTCACATTAAGAAACTTACAATCCGGATAAAATCAACGTTAATAGTACACGGAAAAACTGAGACCTGATGAAAAAAAACGTGAAATGAGGGAAAAACGTTTATTTGGGGGACGTAAAATCGGAGTTAACTGTAATTAATAATACCAAATGACACGGAAGACATTTATTGTAAAATTGTCAACTGTACCACCATAGCAGTATTTAATAGCAAACGGGACGAGTTTCGCACACGTAATGAAAGAAAAATATATTGCCTGCATCTTTGTCAGTTCAGGTCAATTAGGAGTAATTATGGCCACAATTCAATTAGGTGGCCACTTCTGATTTCTTTATTTTCAACTTTTGCATGACTCCTTAAAAAATTAATTTATTTTCATGGTTTTGAGAGAGTGATTTCTTGACTCTTTAAAAGAATTGAGTTATTTAAAAGTGGCTATATTTACGCCACCAAAAATCACAAGAAATGAAACTTTGTGGTAGTTCTGACCACGCGTGTTTTATGAACGCTTGTTGTTCTTTTTTTTTTTTTTTTTTTTTTTTTTTTTTTTTTTTTCTTCTGAACGTGTTTTAATGGAGCAATTTTTAATATCACTAAAACTTTGGTAATTTTCCCTTAACCTTTCTTGAAATTGGCTAAAACTTAAGATCCAGACCTAAAGTTTTTCATCTAGTGTCAGATAGTTTCCTGGATCTTTTGATTCCAAAGACGTATGTGGTGTGTCCTACATTTCAGTCTCCCTGGTGTGTGATCAGAAGATGATCATATAGCTAAAGATCGCTTCACTTACCTTTTGATTTCAGGATTCTCTCTTTCTTCTTTTTGTTTCTCTTCATATTTTTTCTTTTTTTTTTCTTCTGTTTCTAGAGTTTTACTTGTCCACCTTTAGGTTTTCTCAATTTGATAAGCTTTATTTCTTGTAGTCTTATTTCTTTTTAAGCTATCGTCTTCTCTTCCTTTTCAATCTTTTCCTCCTTTTTTTTTTTTTTTTTTTGTCGTTAATATTTTCCCATACCTTTCTGAATTTGGAATTGCTTTAAACTCGTTAGTTGGTGTTTGAATATTTTTATTCATTTTCTTTCCAATTTTTTACTATTAAATGGGGTTATAATTACCCTACTCTGGTTTCAAAAAGTGGGGTAATTGTAACCATGTACTTTAAGGTACGGAACTTAAATACAAACAAAATTATTATCAGAAGTAGAAAAATACATCATGGGCTTGGTCATGTGCGAATTTGCGCTTATTACAAAATTTATATTTAGATAGTTTGAACTAACCTGTGTCAAAACTGTGTTTCGATGATTTGTATATTCTTTTAGAAACGTTTCAACATTCGATTCCATACTTATGAATCAACACAAAGTTAGGCTCAAAAATCAAAGCAAAAAGAGAAGAAACTGAATTGTGTTGTTTACATATATCGTCACGAAACATAAACTTACACGCGAATTTTCAGGTTTTCATTCGTCAAAAACGGTAAATTACTGATTTTTTAGTATATGTCTAACAGACATTGTGAGCTTAGTGAAAACTCAACGAAAAAACAGAATTACCTTGTCTAAAAGAAGTTTCAGTTCCGAATAATCTGCAAGGGCGATGACAGTTAACGCATCTTGTCCACGCCTAACCATGTCCATTCGACGGCTTATTTTCCATACGTTTCGTTCAAAAAGCAGGTATGAATAACGAATTCTTCTTCTGGTTAATTCTGAAAGCAATGATTTGACTGTTGCATGGTTTTCTGAAAAAGGATTTCAATTCATAATAAGTCAGATAGTAATGAAAATTGTATTTAAAAATACGTAAACTGCTTGTTACTTTTTTGAAGTTAACAGTATTTTCAAACACAGTAAATTTGATGGCTGATAGCGATAGCTTCTTCGTTTCCCGGCGTTGCATGTTCTACCTCGAAAATAAAAGTTGTGATAAAAGTGACACGTGTTCAACAATCAGGCTTTAAAAAAAAAATCTGTTAAAATTTCCCTTCCACGTGTAGAAAAAAGCACTTTTATGGCTCAAAATGTAATTTAGACTCTTCTTTGATTTTATTATTGTTTTTTTTTTAATTTAAAAATTTAATCATTGTTGTTAATAGGCGTGTGCATTCCGTTTCATAGCTTTTTTTGGCGAAAATCTTTCATGGCAGTCGCAGTCCATAAGGGGAGAGCGAAAATACCCCTATGTGAATTCCTGAGCATCAAAGGACCTCAGTGTCAAATCTGACAAACTTCAACGTAACCTGGATTCGTATAAGACCCCCCGTTTCCCTTCCCCCTCCCCCCCCCGTGTTAATTCTTGAACGACATAGGACCTCTGATCCAGATCCAACGTAAACTGTGGATTTGTACAAGGAACACACACACACACATACAGCCGTTTAAGCCAGCATTAAAATTTCAGAAGTTTGAACTTACCAAACTCGAAGGAAAGCACATTTTAGAAACATGAATTCAAGTACGTTTTGTGAAAAGGATTTGTTTGGATAATTTTAAGTGCAGAATCTTATAAAAAGTTTATTAAATTTAAGGTGAACTGTGTTAACTATAAAAAAATATACTATTGTGTCTGGATTCCTCCATAGTTGAAGAAAAACGACTAAACGTACAAGAACCAAACACCTGTCACTTAAAAGAAGTAACACACACAAAAAAAAAAGTTAAATAACCTGTTTGAAATATTACGTAAAAAATAATTATACAAAATTTAACATATTTTGAATAAGTGAAATATTTTAAATATTTTTATTCGTTTAATATGTAGGGGAATTTGGGGCAAAGTGAAATGGTTAATGTGACTGAATTTTTTCAAAATAAACAAATCGAAAATTTGTTTTGAAAACTACAGTACATAGAGAAAGAACACTGTATTTTGTAATAAAACTTGTGTTGAAACAGTATTTTTTATTTTTGGCAGTAAATTTGAGTCTCCAAAAGAAAGTAGAAATTTTTCACTTTTTTTATGGTGAGTGAAAAATAAAAGTGAAAAACAAAATATTTTTCTCATGAAATATTTTTTATTCGATTATAAAACATATTTTTGACAAAAACAATCAGTAAATAAAATGTTGAACGAATAAATGAAAAGATAATGAAGCAATAACCGAATAATTAAATGAATAAATCCATTAATATTGAAGAAAAATAAATGAGCGAGTAAAAGAATGGACGAATGAGAAAATAAGTGAATGAATGAATATATTATATATATATATATATATATATATATATATATATATATATATATATATATATATATATATATATATATATATATAAGTGAATTATATATACTAAATGAAGGAATGCAAATGATTGAATTAATAAATGAAAACGTAAGTAATTTATATTAAATGATTGAGTGAGTAAATGAAATGAAACACACACACACTATTTCACTTTGCCCCCTACACCCTTGATTAATTGTATAATTTTTTTAAATACAAATAAGCTCAATATTGACTAATTTTTATTGCATTGAATATTAGAAGGTTTTAATTAATATTTAAAATGTTAACAACAAGAACTTTATCATTTTATAGCAACAAAAATAATTTTTGACTTACAACAAAATATTACAATATGAGTATCAATTTTTAAAAAATGCCTGTATTAGCAAATGCTTTAATCTTCGGCGGTATTTCTTTCTTGACTGGAACAAACTACACTTGGTACTATATAGTTAAAGTAATACCAGATAGGTTGAGCTAAAATCAGAGTAAATATTTCACCTTTTCACTTTGCCCCGCTATTTCACTTTGCCCCATGTTCCCCTACTTTGAAAAGTTATGCATCAAAAAACCCTATTCTTTTGATAAAACAATTTGAAAGAAATAGCAGAAAAGTTAATGATCATATAGAAAAGCTTTGGAATATTGAGATTATATTTCTCAATGTGATCAATACTCTGTAAATGAGTTTTCTCCTTTACGACTCTAGAATGGCAGAGATGCGATTTTTCAGTCATAGTTCAAATTCCGAATACAAGTTCATATTTAGGGGAAAAGAGATAACTGCGCATGTTTACATTTTGATAAGCAGTGTCACCATTTTTGCAGACTATGCGCAGGCAAAGATGCGATTGGCAGAGATGCGATTTTTCACTCGTAGTTCAAATTCCGAATACAAGTTCATATTTAGGGGAAAAGAGATAACTGCGCATGTTTACATTTTGATAAGCAGTGTCACCATTTTTGCAGACTATTATTAATAATAATTGCTTAAATATAATTAATCCAGGATTGGAAAAGTAAAAACATTTTTTAAAAATTTTCCGAACAGGCACATAGCTGTATATTAAAAATCTTTGACACATTGTTAAAGCTTTTTTTTATTCGAATAAATACTAAAAATAGAACTAACTTGGATCATATTTAATTCCCTTAAATCCAAAATCATCTCATGATTAGATTAATTAAACAAATCTAAGAACATAAAAAAGGTGGTGCAAAGTTCATAAGTGTTGGAGCTTTTGGTTAATTTTGAGGAGTTCAATCTAACAATATTGTAAGAAACTAATGATGGCGTAGCAACAATCAATGAAATTATTGAAACATCATGACGTAGAGGAGTCGGGCTGAATTTCATAATCGAAGCTTAAAATTTCAAACTAAAACTGAAATAGATCAGTGCTTTAGTTTCCAGTAGATTAAAATATTACTGGAGTAGCATTGTTATTGTTAAACAAATTTATTGAATATTATTGCATTTATGCAAGAAAAATCATTGAAAAGTTAAAGCCCAACGGTTGGGAATATTTTGGTACTTGAGATTTTGTTACTGTTGAGATTATGTAAGAAATTATATGCTCCACGCGGTTACATTGCGTAACACTTGACAGGGATCCCACGATTAATAACTGGGATCTCCATAATTGTGTAATGGGGCTTTCCGCGATTGCCTACTGCGCAGCTACATGAGAGCGCCTGAGTTCATATGGCTATAGACAGTCATGTTTTGCAGTCATGAAGGCATGACTGCAAAAAAAACTCCTGACCGAATAGCGGGACAACTTTATGGCATATCTTTTGACCGCTATTCGGGAAAAAGGGCAACTTGGCTGCCTATCATGTATATTGTGAGTAGAAAAATAAATTAGTTTGTGTGTGTTGTGAACATTTTCTCTTCAATTCTCTCCCTCTCCAAAATTTGATTTATGGAAAATGTGACAAAGAAGAAGGGGCGAAAATCCTCTTCTATAGATTATACTTTATTATCGCTGCCTCCGAAATTACTTCGTGACTTAGGTTTATATCAAGATAACCGCTATGATCTCGCTAACCTAGTGAAACCCAAATATGGAAAATGGGGTTGTTTCCTTCAGTCAAAAGTACTACTTTTAGTCACTGAAGTTGATAGAATGAGCTAAAAAAATAACATGGACCCAGAAAATACTTTCGTTTTTCCCAACAGTTGTTTTTTAATTAATTTTTTAAAATGTCCGATTTTGCAAGCAAGGAGTGGTCTTTATGACGTCACAAATGATGCACTTTGGCGCATTCCCCTGGCGCGCTGAATGTTTACGCTTGCTGTCTACCGCATTTCCAGGTAATGATAATTTAGAAGCGAATTAAATATTGCGCTCTACGCTTGCTATCAACCATATCGTTGCCACTACATATGAGTAAGGAAGCGAATTAAATATTGAGCTCTGCGCTAATGGCAACAGTGAATGGCAGTTCATCATTCGTGATATCATGCGCAGAAGCGTTAAAAATAAAATTGAGTCTGCACACCGATTAAAATACTTTTTAAAAATAGTAAACTTTGTCAAATTATTTTAAAAATGGTCAAAACCTATGTTTTTAAGCGTGCTCTTTCAGAAAAAAATACCTTTAAAATTTCGAAAACGGCCGCGTTAAATATTATACTAAAAATATACATGTATACATGTGTCAAAATGATAGTCACATGTATTCGAAGGATCAGATTTCACCAGGACCTAGGCGACACATTTCGGTTGTTTGGAGGTTTGATTTTAGGGGCCACTACAATACCGGAAGCCCAAATAAACTCACTGACTCTCAAACGATACAGAATTAAGGTAGCGTAGGCGTACTGGGTTTTCAAAAATCTTAGAGCCTTCAAACTTTATTTCAAAGTTTCATTAAAATGCAAAATTTCCGCCAAATAAATAAATAATGCCCCAAAAAGCACTAAATGTTACATTAAAATGCAAAAGGGCCATTTTACGAAAAACTCAACCCTTTGTTGCGTGGAATGGCTAAAAATAATCTTCCGAAATTCCATTTCTTTATCACGAAACGACCACGTTACCTTAACCCCGCTTCAAATGATATTTTCTCATGCTGTAATAGATAAGGAGTCCTCCACAAATAATGTCACGGTTTAAGCGAGGAGGGGGGGGAATCATGAAATTGTGAATTGTTTTCGAAAAGGGGGAGGAATAGGGTAACAAGAGGTGGATATCAGATATTTTTTAAAAAACAATTTGTTTAGTGTAATATAAAGTGCCATGTGACAAGCAGAAGGAGTACGATGAAGTGTAATACTTTGTGACAGATGAGTTAAGTCAGGTATCGCACACCTAGTACAACACTACCACATCTGCAAAAACTCCTTTTCGAGAAAAATCAATTTAAATGTAATGTGCCTTAGCTTAAATTCTCATAGTAACACACTGACGTATCTCAAAAATAAGGTTAAAAACATTTTTCGTTTGTGGCTGTCTTGCATTTTAATGGAACTAATAAAATGCACCAGGACATGTATACAGGGTGTCCGTTTTAACCTGCAAGAACTTTATTTTCGCAACCGTTAGTCCTAGATGCAATTGCAAAATTCCAATTGCAAAGTGTTCAAAATCAGATGCAGAGCTAAGATATTGAAAGTTTGAAGTGAAAATAAAAATAAGTCAAAAATACAAAATTTAACTTTTTATACGGGCCCCAGGTCCCCTAACGAATAATTAGGGAGATAATCTCCATTGAAAAATAATTCCAACACAAAATATTCGAAATTAGTATGACCAATATTCACCGAGATATGAAACGCAGCGTTTTGTAACTTACTCCACTTCTCACTCGCTGTCACTAACACCTTTTGGGGGGAAATATAGCAGTTAACAAGTGTTTAAAAGTATATGTGTTCATAGAGTGTGGATTTTCAAACTATTCGAGGTTTTGTAGTGTGCTTTTGCGTATCACGGCATAACATTTGCATTTATTTTGAATAGCAATGAAAAATATAAAATACCTTGTTTTTCTTACTTTGACAACCTGTCATTCTTCTGAAAATGCGATAAGATCCAATCTCATCTTCTGTATGGTCCCTTAAAACTTTGAACTGGAATATCTCCTTGCGTTTTGGTCTCAAAAATGTCAAGTTTTTTGTGTCAGTAATAGTTTTCAATGGAGATTATTTCCCTACATATAAGTTAGGGGACCTAGAGTCCGTGTAAAAAGCTAAATTTTGTATTTTTTGACTCATTTTTATTTTCGCTTCAAACTTTCAATAACTTAACTCTGCATCTGATTTTGAACAATTTTGCACTTGGAAGTATACATCTAGTACTAACGGTTGCAAAAATAGAAGTCTTGCAGGTTGAAACGGAACACCCTGTATATGAATGCATTGAAAATTTTAATCCAACTGCCCCATACGAAGAAGTGAAATGAATCGTTATGTTTTTAAAGAACATTAGCTGTATAGAAAGAAATATTGTTATAAAACCAATATTTCCGAATTTGCGGACATCCTGTATAACTCAAAATAGACAATTTTTGACTTGTGGCGGTGTTGTATTTATTAGCTGTGCGATATGTTGAAAAATGTGTGCCATCATGTGTGACAGCCTCTAGTAGCTGTGAACATGTTTTTCTTCACTCTATTCTTTGCACTTACCGTAATTGACGTCATGTAGGACCACTATATCTGCATTCCTTTGACGTTCCTGCACTACATCTGCAATGGCTTGAGTAACGTCTGATCGCGGGACTCTGTCCAGCCGGATGGGGAGCTTGCTGACGCGGCAGCGGTCAATATTCACTGCAAAGTGCAGGATTCCATTGGAAGAGCTTTGGAGGGCCAGCTTTTTCATCAAGTCACAAGAGGTAGCGGAAAAAAGTACCTCGAAATCCTCATCCGAATGGCATACGCCTTCCAAAAACAATTACAATAAATGTGAAACACAATCTAACTATCACACTACCTTTTTAAGCAAAATGAGCGTACCTCTTTATATATATGTGAATACATATAAATACTCCACTGTGAATACATATAAATGGCGTTCCAAGCATTTTACATTATGATATAAATTTTTCCGTTTTCATAACATTTTTTACTGCTGCTCCACTCCTATTAGCCATAGCGTGATGTTATATAACCTATAGCCTTCCTCAATAAATGGACTATTCAACACAAAAAGAATTTTTCAATTCGAGCCAGTAGTTCCTGAGATTAGCGTGTTGAAACAAACAAACTCTTCAGCTTTATACTATTAGTATAGATTTAAAGGTAATTTTACTTGACTTAAAATGTAATTCTGAACATATTGTACTTAGTAAAATAAGATTCAAAATCTCACTTGCCAGGCACGAAAAAGGGCAAATATTATCATTATTATTAAAAGGGTGCGAACACGAACATTTATGGTGGCATTTACTAGCCCAGTGATTCTCAACCTGTGGTCCGCGAGCAACTTTCATGTGGTCCACGAACAGCTATAGAAAATCAATCTACATCACTTTCATTGTTGTAATTAAATTTATTTATTTATTTATTTGTACAGAAACTAATGCTTCACAAACATCGAAGACTGCGCACAGTGCGTCTTGCCTCCGGACATACACAAGAAAGATTTACATCACAAGTGAAGGAAATAACACCCAAGGCACCGGCGGGAATTGAACCCGCAACCTCCGTCTTAGAAGACGAAGCTTCTACCACAGAATTAAATTTATCAAAGATAGTTTTTGGATTCCTCCCATTCCATCTGATGTAATTGAAGTGAAAATAGTTTTTCAATGTTATGTGATCCACTTAGGATTCGGAAATTTACGAAGTGGTTCACAGCAGTGAAAAGAGTTGAGTGCCATTGCCCTAGCGGAACCAAACATCTGTCTAGCTCCCGAATCGCAGATCAAAACCTTCTTGGGTAAGAAAGAGCAATTTCACAGGGCCGTAACTTTTTGAATCTAAGAACCACCAAAGTTTCACATTGTCGAATACTGAACGAATTAGATCTTAATTATCATGTAGCAACAAAGCCTTCTTGAATAAGAAAGAAAGCTTCAATTCTTTTCTTTAAACATATTTATCGTTACATGAAATACACCACCAGTTCAGTCATTCCATCCGAGGACTGCAGTTTCGTGCTTATTTGCACTCATCAACCCGGAATAGGAAGTGACTGAGCTAGAGGTAGAAAAAATATTAAGGAAGGCAAGATATCTAAACAAACTGGTAGCTAATATGGAATTAGCACTAACCAGACGAGTGATCGGAGCAATGGTTCGGTTCAACTCGAAGAATGAAGGCGAGGCATGATATTTTCAGCAAGTTATTCTGCGCTGATGAGTGCTAATAAGCACGAAACTGCAGTCCTCGGATGGAATGACTGAGGTGTATTTTATGATGGTGTATTTTATGTATTTCTGCCTTAGCCCTGGCTATAGGGCGGTAACTTTCTGAAAATATTTATCGTTAATCGCTTTTTTCCAGCAAAGCTTAATTGTAGCAAATACGCATTTTCTTTCGGGCTTTATGTTTGTCTTAAATTACTCAGCAGGCGCTGAGGTTACATTTTTTGAACTGTTAAACTGAAAAAATAATTGTTAAAATCAAAATATGAATTATGGGAATAAGTAAAATAAGAAAAAGTTTAATTGCACAAAATTGCAGATTATTGAATACATGTGTTTCGGTTTTGTCCGATGTCATTTCATCCATAAGTTCATTTATTTTCATTGAAAAGGGGATTTCTTGTAGCCCCAAAACACATTTGTGCAGTAATTTTCAATTTTGTGCTATTAAACGTTGCTAATTCTTATTTTACTTTTGAAGCACAAAGGTAGCTATTCAACTTTAAAAGATAACATATTTTGAATAAGTGAAATATTTTAATTCCTTTTACATACATATATATTTAATAATATACTTTGAAAAGGTTATGAACCAACAAACGAAATTCTTTTTATAAAATAATTTGAAAGAAATAGCGGAAAAGTTATTGATCATACAGAAAAAGCTTTGGAATATGGAGATTTTATTCCTCGACCTAATCAATACTCTGTAAATGTGCTTTCTCCTTTATGCCTCTAGAATAGCAGAGATGCGGGTTTTCCGTCACAAAGGTATTTTTGCAACTTGATGGGAATGAGGTTTGGTGGCGAGAGAAAAGGGGGAAAAAAAGTTCGTTCAGGTCCTAAAACTCATTGAAAAGTTATTAGGGGGGGGGGGCAGAGATCGAGTCCACAGACTAACAAGCACGTTTCCTCATTTCAATGCGGTACTTTTCATTTTTTATTTCCAAAACTTAATTTATTGTATGTTTTTTTAGAGATATTTTAACAATACAAGCGGTTTTTCATGCATTTTTTTTTTTTTTTTTGACTTTTATGGTTTTGTTTTTGGTTGTGAAAAATATTGTAATAACTTTTTTTTAAATTATTTATTTATTTATTTATTTATTTGGAATTGAAATGCGTAGATAAAAATATTTTCCACTTTGTTTTATCTGATCGTAAAAATATTGAAATTAAATCATCTTACCTCCAATTTGGTCTGTCAAAGGTTTTGATGGATCAATATGCTTTATAGAGAATGGTACGTCACTGCCTTTCTTTCGAAAATAACTAGTCATTGAATTTATTGCTTGCTGAAATACACTTTCATAGTTACTGTCGTCTTGTACTATTCCTAAAAAAACGTGAATAAAATTATGTTACATGATAAAGATCACAGTAGAACCTTGCTTATCCGACCCCCGTACATCCGAATCTCCGGTTAATTAAACTTGGTCGAGTTTGTTTCAATTAAGTATTTTTAAAATAATAATTTCAACATATATTATAATAATAATCGAAGTATAAGTACACCAAACATTCCCTTTCTGATTTGATTTCTGATTTGATTAAACTCAAAACTCGTGCAATAAATTACAATAATTTAACAAACATCATGGCGTCAGTCTGAAATACAGCAGCTGAGCTGTAAATGATAAAGTGTTTGCGCGAAACGATCCTATGTTATTTTGTTAAAGTTTTTTTTTTTTTTTTTGCTGTGATAAAATATAAGACTGTTTATTTAAGAACTTGTTTTGCTTATGACCCACCCCTATTATCCAGATTATTTTTTTTTTTTGCTTATTACCCACCCTTTAATAGGGGTCCGGATTATCAAAATTTCCGTTTAACCGGATTGCCTTGGGTCCCAGTTAATCAGGATAAACGAGGTTGAACGAAAATGTTTTTAATAAGCAAGATATAGCTATGGGGGACGGAGGAGGCGGTCTTCCCAGGGTGTCACCCGGCTGGTGACACCCAAAGTGGAATTGTAAATTTTTGAAAAATATAAATACTTGAATTCAGAACATTTCCCCCAATATTTTAAATAACACCGAACCTCTTCAATCCCTAACATTCTCAAGACCAAAGATAGTCTAGAATGCCTTTCAAGATTATCCTTTCAAGATTATGAATTTAAAAAAAAATTCGGGGTAGGTCCTCAAATTTCTCCTCCACGCAACATCATCTAAGTTGGTCTAAAACTGCGTTTTAAAATCTACAATTTCGAAACATTTCCGGGGGGACTTCCTGCGAACCTCCCCTTTCCTAATATACTTGAAGATTGTATGAATTTCGTGTTTTCTATAAAACACTAAAAAAAAACAAGATAGTCTAGAATGCCTTTCAAGATTATGAATTAGAAAAAAAAATTTCGGGGCAGGCCCTCAAATTTCTCCACAACGCAACATCATCTAAGTTAGTCTAAAACTGCGTTTTAAAATCTACAATTTCGAAAAATTTCCGGGGGACTTCCTCCGAACTTCCCCTTTCCTAATATACTTGAAGATTGTATAAATTTCGTGTTTTCTATAAAACACTAAAAAAAAGATAGTCTAGAATGCCTTTCAAGATTATGAATTAGAAAAAAATTTCGAGGCTGGCCCTGAAATTTCTCCTCCACTCAACATCATCTAAGTTAGTCTAAAACTGTGTTTTAAAAGCTACAATTTCGAAAAATTTCCGGGGGACTTCCTCCGAACCTCCCCTTTCATAATATACTTGGAGATTGTATTAATTTCGTGTTTTCTATAAAATACTAAAAAAGAATTTTTTTTTGGTTTAAAAGGAGCAGGTGGGGGGAGGGGGTAGGGGTGACATCGCAAATTACTTCCCCGGGTGTCCCCCCCATGCTAGGTACACCACTGCCAAAAGAATATTTTAAGTTATGTACATTATCTCTGAAAATTAAAAATATTATCTCATCCTAGAATCTAAAGTATCAATGAATGAATACAAGAAAAAAAAAAGTATACTCACCGAAAACAATACTTCCACAAACTACACTGTTTACTTGAATGTAAAATAATATTAGGAACAATAATTTATTTTCAGTTCTGTTCAATGTTTTGAACATATCTACTTCTCCTAATTATTAAAATGTCGAATTCCATCCGATACGAAATTTCAATGAAGAAACTGAAAAAAAAAAAAGAAGAAAAAACGTCATTACGTATTAAAACAACCTTATTATTTGTTACAAAGCCTTCCTCATTTACTCCCCATTTCACGAAGATTTTTGAAAAAAGTGTAAGGTACTAAATTTGAAACAATTTATTTCTATTTTAATATAATATAGGATAAGGTTATCAGTAACAAACAAGGGATCAGTAACAGACAATCATAAGTTTGGATTTAAATAATAAGCCTTTTCGGCGAATAACAGTGATGTTGCTGTGGCCCATGAATACGGTGCAACCATCTAGTGCTATCAGAGGGAATTTTATTAGCCAGTTGATATTTACAAGGTGTGGAATATTATAAACAGCCACCACGAGGTCAGCTGGTGTTTCATGTTCATTTGAATATATTGAGGCTCAAGTTCTTAAAAACAAAGAACTTTTGCATATTTTGAAGAGAAAAAGGGAATTTTGTATATTACTCATCCTTTCCTCATCCTACCTGTTACAGTATATCATCAAATCGGTGCCTGATCCTCATCATGTCTGTTACTGTGTGACATCAAATCGGTGCCTGATGCTCAACCTGTCTGTTACTGTGTATCATCAGATCGGTGCCTGATCCTCATCCTGTCTGTTACTGTTGTGTATCATCAGATCGGTGCCTGATCCTCATCCTGTCTGTTACTGTGTGTCATCAGATCGGTGCCTGATCCTCATCCTGTCTGTTACTGTGTATCATAAGATCAGTGGTCGGAAGTAGCGCGCTACAAGTAGCGACGCTACTGTAGTAGCTACATTTTTTAGTAGTTTGTAGTGAAGCGCACTATTTTTAGAAAAAAGTAGAGTAGCGAGTGGTTCGATACAAAAAAAATAGTAGTTAGTTAGCGATTTCTGTAAACTACTTTTAAATTAAGTTAAAAAAAAAATACACCTTATCAGTACTGTATGAAAGGGGATGGTGTTCAAATCCAGACCCCTAGCTTGAAGTTCAAATTTAATTAATTAAATCCTACAAAATATAAGTTCCTGTAAAATTAATTTCCAAAATAGAGCATTAAAGTTTTTCTCCTCTATTTAAAAGATGTTTTTCTCATCTAATCAATTTTATATATATATTATGCAGATGCAAAATGTAAATCATATTAAGACTGCTTCTATTTACATTTTTCAAACGGCCAAATTGTAAAAATGTGAATCTTTCAACTTTTTGATCCTTTCTTTCAGCGAATTTTTGTAAAAATGGTTTCAAAATGGAAATAAAGAAAAAAAATTATAATTCTAAGTAATATTCCATGTTTCAAATGAGATTAATCTGAATTAATTAATTTATTAATCTGAGC